>NW_027495673.1:0-204252 GCF_021521415.1 Bidens hawaiensis
AAGTAAAGTATGTAAAGGACAGGTATGTTATAGCAGTGCAAATGTAGGGAACCGACCCTAATAGTATTGGCGAATGAAGGGAACCGACCCTAATAGTATCGGCGAATGTAGGGAACCGACCCTAATACTATCGGCGAATGTAGGGAACCGACCCTAATAATATCGGCGAATGTAGGGAACCGACCCTAAATATATCGGTGAAGTTAATAGAGGGGAATGCTCTTAAAACATGTATGTACGAATGGAAGTATTATATAAGTACGAAAGAAAGGACGAAAGTACGAATGTATGTACGCATGTAAGTAATTATGAAGGTGTGTACCTTCGGGTGCATATGTCAGTATGTGAATGTATTGTATATCGTTTGATAAACTAGAACTCACTCAGCGTAGCTGACTTTTAGTATGCACGCGGGTGAGTAGAATGAGGCAACTTGCTTGAGGGGAAGCACACGGCATAGATTTGAAGACACTGACAACTCAATGAAGTGTTATGTTATGATGTTTTAAAAGACAATGTTTTAAGTTTGAAATAATTTGAATGTTCGTTAAAGACAAGAAATGATGGATCTGTAATATATTGGTTTGAAGTTTATAATTCCGCGAATGTTTTAATTAACTCTGATATTTAGAACTGTGTTTATGAGTAAATCCAACGTTAGAGTGAGGCACCGGTAACATGACCTTACAGTTATGGTGGAGGGGGTACAGTGATGGTGGGTTGGAGCGGGTTAACGCAGGAAATTGCTACAAGTTGAATCAATTGGGAAGGAATTGGAAGTTGTTGTGAAAGTTGTTCATGTTGCATGATTGCTTTGTCAGAAGTTTTATGAAGATTTGATTTTTAATGGAGATGGATGAGGAAGATGATGAAGGTCTGGAGATTATTATTATTATTATTATTATTATTATTATTATTATTATTATTATTATTATTATTATTAAAGGGCAATATGGTAACTTCTCTAAGTCAACGGACGGTCAATTGACGACAGGGGACAATTTGAGCTCGCTGGGAAACTCCAGTGGTTCAATACGCGTAATTTAAGAATCAGTGGTTCATGGGTATCCCGCCCATATTACACAGAGGTCAAATCATAATTTTCTCTTTATAATAACAACTAGCTTTTAACCCCGTATATTACACTGGATTTGTCAAATAATAAACTTAATAAGGTCCGTTATTTAATGTGTAATGCATTTTTATTTTATGTTTATATTTTGTGTCTTTTTTATTGCTTCAAATAATTCATTTTATTAATTTAAACATTGACAAATCTCGTATATTTCATCGCTTCTAGAGCTAGATGATTTAAGCAAATGATAAAATGAATTTATTTAGGTTTACACTCCTAGCCCGATTTCCTCATAATTCTTTAAGTTACAACCCTTTTACCAAAATGGTTTTGACCCGGCCATGATCCATGAATAGCTAGGATGAATGAGATGAAAGATCAGATAATTAAGACGGAAATTTAGGCTAAGATTGAATGTGATTAAAACACACAAACATCATTATTTTTTGGTTATTAGAAGAGAAAAATGACTTGTCATACTCCAACTTTAATTCCTAATAATACTCAAACAATTAATAAATAAACTTTTTCTCAAACTGTAACGGTTATCTTTGTAACTTTATCATTATAATTTCTCTTTCTTGATTATCTTTATCATCAACTTCTAATTTTTAACACTATCCTTTCTCGATTTAACCATTTATCCCTTTCACATGTTAACCACTCGGATTCACATAAGTCCAGCTTTTTATGATATTATTTTTTTAGATCACTCATTGCGTCATTGGTGAGAGTGTCATGACTATTTTTGTTTGAGGAAATTTTCTATTTAAAAATATTTTAGGTCAACATATCTATTTTGCAATTACCCTTTAGCTATAATTAGGTACGTGATTTTTTTCTCAAATACTTGTATCCGTACTCGTACCACCTATTTGATGCAGGTACCAGTAATGGATTTGAGGGTTTCGGTATTCCGTAATTATGGATACATGTACGGAAATTTCGGTACTCGGTATCCGTTTGAAATATGTAGATGTTTTTACTGAATGTCCAACACTCAACCCGTGTGTATCATCTTCAAGCGGTTAAAGGCTTCAAGCGATCCCCATTGGTACGCGTCGCGTACCGGTTCAAGGTTTTAAGCGGTTGTGATTTTGGTATTATAGTTTATTTATTGTTGGTATTGTATCGGTACCCATACCAGTTTAGCTAATTTGGTACCGGTCGCGTGCCAATACTAATACCAAGTTCATTAGAGACTTTTTTTTTTTTTTGAAAAAGGGTGGGTACCAAAACGGGCACCGTACCGAAAGTACTCATACCGATACCCGTATCCGTACTCATGTGCAAAAAATTCAATTGGTATAATACTCGGTACCCAGATTTATTGATTTTTGATACGATACATGTACGGTTTCAATCTCTACCTAATTACAGTAGATATTTCCAATAGATTACAAAAAATACTTGTACGTAATTTCCTCCCATCAAATTACCGACAGAACTTTTAAGAAGAAATCTTGTGTCGGCAGACAATTTCTAACAAGAAAACAAAATTTAGAAGAATAATAAAGTGGGAATGAATTAAGGTTTTAACTAGTGTAACAAACAAACAATGGGTTGTGTGACATGAAACTGACAAATCGTTTGTGTGACATGAAACTGACAATCGTTTGTGTGACGGACAAATGGTAGACAATATTAAAACGCCCACCTTTTGAAATTAAATTAAAAGGCCCACACACATCACCTGCGTGCATACTAAAAGTCAGCAACGCTGAATGAGTTCTAGTTAATCAAGCAACTTATCATACAATCACTACATGCATCATATACGTATCCGAAGACACGTAGTCTACTATCTAACCTGCTCACCCTACCACTTAGCCTCTTATTTACACCTACCACTTTGCCACTTTGCCAGTTTAATAACGTATAACGTTTATGCCACTCTGCCACTTTGCCACTTTAATGACATAGTCACGTATAGGCTTACCCTACCACGTACTATCGTCATGCCACTAACACTCTTACTAGACTCTTGCCACTTCTAACACGCTCTACCTCTACTTGCCTACAACACACTTCATATCATTTACATAATAAGCAAGTCACATCATAGCATTCATACACACTAATAACCACTTGGCAATCACTATCCTTGGCGATACGTGCAATATCCGAAGATCGTTCACGTACCGACAAACATTATATAATAGCTACCTCGTATAACATCTATAGCATACACTTACCACTTAAGGTAAGTGTATTCACACTTCACATCGAGTATGCACACCGCCCTGAAAACATAACAAGGAAATGGGGCTAGAAACTCACCTGAACTCGGTTAACAGTTACTCCTTCCTTAGCTGAGCGTGACTGTGACACCCCGTAACCGCAGCGGAAACGTAAACGGGATGCAACAGACACCTCTGATATCAACCACATTGTTTATAAAGAAAACTGAATACATTAATATACTTCAAATTACATTATCTCATAATTCATTACCGTCTAGGTGATACACACATCATATAATACGATACATAATTCTATGTAATATAATGTATCCTAACATCCCACACACAAATCTTACACACATCAAGCACTTAGCACGTAAGCAATCACTTCATCTTAATTGTACCTGAAAAGCATGTGAGAAAACGGGTCAACTACGAATAGTTGGTGAGTTTCACAATTCGAGTAAACCATGATAAATCATTATCAAAATATAATATTATCGATGTAATTATGCTGAGCCCACAAGTGAAACCTCTGACTATCCACACACAACCCCGTGGCATACTCCGCCCACGGACCTGCCCCAAACCGCTATGCCTAACATTACATAGCAAAATATATATAACAACAAAATAGACATGTGCAACTGGCTGGGAAACATCAGCAAATCCATGCTGGACCAGTTGGGTTTGTCAGACCAATAGTACTATCCACACTCTACCGGCTTTCAGTTAATCACTCGTGTTCCGGGGCCTTAGAATGTTAGCAACTCAGACAATTACCATCTTAGTACATTTCCGTACGATTCCTGTACAATATAATATATATAAATCCACGCAAATCCATGCGTTCAGTATATACTTAAACATTTCAGTAGTAACATGCTTCCGCCCCGGGAAAATATTTGAAAACAATTCAGAAAAAGGGGCTCTTGAAACTCACCTTAGCACATGCAAGCAGGTAACAACAATCATTATCAGTTAACACGTCCAATCTGTATTATGATCCTTACGATCGTTATTATACAATTATTGTTTATATAATCTTTAACCGTATCAACCGGTACATCTGGGGACACTGTTAACCCAGTACTGTACCCATTCCGGGGGCAATGTTAACCCAGAACACTTCTCCGGACTCAGATTGTGATTTCGTTTAGAGTTCAATGGTCAAAATTATTATTAGTCGTTTTTCCCGTTTTGCGTGCCTAGCACGGTTATCCGTTTTTAC
This sequence comes from Bidens hawaiensis, assembly GCF_021521415.1. NCBI lineage: Eukaryota > Viridiplantae > Streptophyta > Magnoliopsida > Asterales > Asteraceae > Bidens > Bidens hawaiensis. The sequence goes on from NW_027495673.1 coordinate 4,490, forward strand.
GTTTCAAAAATGAGTTTGGTCACACACGACCCGAAAATAGTTGTTGAATGATAATTTAATTAAAGATGTGAAATTAGAGCTCGGTTTAGACGCCCCGATTGGCCGTGGGACCCGTTTCCGTATTTGGCGTACCGGAAACTGTTAAATCAGTTAAAAATACCCAAATCATCCGAATTGTTTTCGGATGATTCATTTTTACTTGTTTAACTCAATTATATGAAAATAATTCATTTTTAGGGTGTTTATACACCAGTCAGTTCGTTTAGACGAACTTTACCGGTTTATGCGTTTTAAACTTTAAAAGTTTGTTTTCATCTTCTTTTTAGCACAAATAATTATCCGTTTAGTCTCGGATCTTGAAATTTTGCACAAATCACTTTTTGGCAGTGGGGAATTTTATAAAGATATTTCCAGAATTAATTTTTATATTTAAAATTTATTTATCTATTTTTAAACACCATTTAAACACTAAATATGTCGTAAATACCAAACGATCTTAGAAATATCCCAAATTTTTCCGGGATGACCCCTGCCATCCACATAGTCCCCTGTAATTTTTCCAGAACCAAAATCTCTTTTTACATGCCATTTTCACCAAAACTGAGCTAGAAAACCCTAGAACTCGTTTAACCGAAAAGCCTACTTAAACTTCTCCAACTGACCTAAACTTTTGTGTGTGACTTATAAATGTTATAAAAAGCTTATCTGAAATTTTCCAGAATTTTTCATGATATTTAACTATTTTTCACCATTTTTAGCCAAAACTAAGCATTAAATTCACCAAATATTCATCCTTTGTCTAACAATTACCAAAATTTCACAGAACTCTTATTTTCATGTGTAGAACATCCATGTAAAATTTTATGACCCAACTCTAAACCATCAACAATCTGTCCAAAAACTCCAAAACCGAACATAACCGAATATACCTTTTGTTTTCCGCCACTACAAGCTACAAACTCGTCTTTTCGCCTTATCTACCACTAAATACAGAACCTACAACCAACATATCACAATACCAAGCAAGTTACACTCACGATCAAGCCTCTTACACTATTGTTTCGGTTTTTGTTTCAAAACTAAAGTTTAAACCGTAAAAATTCGTTTTTGGTTCGTTTAACTCTTTTCTTGGACCAAGATCCCTTGTATAACCCGTATACATCACTTGATCATGCAAGAATCGGTTTTCATCTTTGAAACCTCATTTTCTTGCAAATAAACTCAAGAAACGAAGATGGAGACATATATAACTCGATTTTTACCTTGTTTCTCTTGCTACAAATCTCGGTTTTTGATCATAATGTGGAGAGGATTGTAAGATCTTGTGGAGTTGTTTGTAAAAAAAATAACAAGGAAAGGGTATTAACCCTTGAGTTCCGATCGGTCCAAGTGGGGTGGTGGGGTGGGACCCACCTCTCCATTCTTAGCCACATATTTGGATTCTCGTAATCCGGATAATGTTTTGGATAATCTGGTTCAGTTCGTTTTTCGGTTAAATGTTTAATTCGGCTTAAAACGAGGCTAAAACGGTCGTTTTTTCGGCTTAAAATGGAATTTATATAAAACCGATTAAAAACTTTAAAAACTTAAACCATGACATTTATTAACTTAAAACATCATATTATTAATTATCGCGCATCTTTTTCGGCTTGATCGAGCATCTCTTGCTCGGTTTGGTATTGAAGGTTTCGTTTAATGTACCGACGTACCATTAAACCGAAATTTTTTTTTTTGCCGTACTTTACTTATCCCGAAGCATTAATGCTTCGTAACATCACTAAATATTATAGATATCGTCTATAATTGAACCCTCGATTCGTTCGGGTTTCAATAACTATCGATCAATTAATCGCATATTCAATACGATGAATTATATATTCACGTACAATCAATACAGTGAACCATGTATTCTCGTATAATTACTATGGTAATTCGTGTACCCGACATTAAATATAACGTAACTATTGTCTACCGGTTAAGGTATACCTGGTTTCGTCGGAATCGTTACATTCTCCCCCGTTAAGAAATTTCGTCCTCGAAATTTTACACGCCCATTATCCCCTTCCCGAGAGAAAGGTGGGGGTTTTTCCTTCAGAATTCACCCTCGCGTTACCAGGTATAATCTGGTCCTCGTGGTGAATTCCACTTAATCTTAAACCATAAAGCTTGGTACGTCCAAACTTTTTAGTTTTCCCGTCTACTATCTCTACGGAATTATTTATGATATCAAGCACGTCTTCTATGAGTACCTCCATTACCGGTACTTTCGTTGCCTCATCGCCTAGGTACTTTTCAATCCGTATACATGGCAAAACATCATGTATAGTACTTAGCCCCTGGAGTACTTTAATCAATAAACTAAATGACCAATCATGGAGATAGTCTCATGAGGTCCAATATATTACGGAGCTATTTTCGGTTTTGCCAACCTCACATCACCTCTCTAAGGTGATGCCTTAAAAATGCCTTGTCACCTCTCTCCAGTGACAATGGTTTCATTTGAATGTTGGCATAAATCATTTGCCAATCTCGCGCTGCTCTCAACTTATCTTAAATATTATAAATCCGATTGGTTGTTTCCCGAATCAATTCAAATCTTATGGCTTGATTGACGCCCATTTTCAATTTAACAAATTGGTGATAATTACTTCACCCATAGAAAGCTTCAAGCTCTCGATGCTTCCTTCCCCGCCTTCCAATCATGGAAGTAGGATGACTATTTCGATCTGAGATAATTGAAAATGGTACTCCACGACGAGATACCATTTCACTATCATGAATTTGGGCGAGAATTCATTGTGGTAATCGTCATAGATTGGAATGAAATGCGAGGATTGGTTAATCGATCCGCGATTACCCAATTTACCTCATGCCTTTGATATATCTTGGGAATTTGCGTCCCGAAATCCATTGTAATTTATTCCCACAATCATTGGCGAATTTTCTGTCGTTGTGGCGTTCCCTAGGGTTTTCGGTGTGCAGCCTTATCTCTTGCATAACTTAAATATTCACCAACATACGTAACCATATCTTTCTCCACACTCGGCCATTAATAAATTCCTTTCAGATATTCGTATCATCAATAGTCTAATCCGATCCCGGATGTATGGAATATTTCAATCTATGCGCTTCGTCCATGATTAATTCACGAAGGTCATGGAGGGTCGGGATCCAAACCCTGATCTTTGAAGTAGAGAATTTCGTCCACGCGCTGTTCGAAATTCTTCTCGTTGCCGTAAAGTCCCTCCTTTTCCAATTGTTCCTCTTTCAACGCCTCACGTTGAGCGACTCGAATCAGGTCCGAAAGGTTCGACTGGACTATCATCCCCAGCGCTCGCACTCACAATGGCTTAACCAGATCTTTCCTACTCAAGGCATCGGCTACGACGTTAGCCTTGCCGGGGTGATAACGGATGTCACAGTCATAATCGCTTAACAACTCGACCCATCTTCGATGAATATGAGACTGCGGTCTCTTATCATCTATAAAATTTGTACATTTGTGTCGTACAAAGGATTATGAGTTGGGTAATGCTAAAAATTCTTCAATAAACCGTTGATAGTCTCCGGCTAGTCCTAAACATTGGCGCATTTCCTTTGGCGCCTTAGGTGACTGCCAATTTTAATGGTTTCTATCTTACCCGGATCATCGTGTATTCCTTGATGCTTTACAACATGACCAGGGATTATGCTTTCTGTATTCAAAGTCACATTTCGAAAACTTCGCGTATAACTCCTCTTGCTTTAACACTTCCACCCTTTTCCTTAAACGTCGTTCGTGCTCTTCCTTACGTTGCAAATATATCAAAATATCATCAATGAATGTTATGACAAATTTGTCAAAATAAAGTTTACAGACTCGGTTCATGAGTTCCATGACCACTGCCGGCGCATTTGTTAGCCCGAACGGCATAAATAAGAATTCATAATGGCCGTAACGAGTCTGAAACGCTGTTGTTGCAACGTCCTCCTCTTGGATTTTTCATTTGGTGATAACTATATCTAAGATCAATTTTCTAAAAATAAATCGCCCCTTGCAGTTGGTTAAACAGATCATTCACTTCGAAGAAGTGAATACCTATTCTTGATCGTCACTTTATGCAATTCTCTCTAATCAATACATATCCTAACACTTCCGTCCTTCATTTCCCAAATAACACTGGTGCACCCCATGGTGACTAACTAGGTCGTATAAAACCTTATCCAACAATTCTTGTAACTGATTGGATAATTCTTGCATCTCGGACGGTGCAAGTCACAGGGCCAGCTTGAGGTATTAAATCGATTCTGAATTCGACCCGTCGGGTTGGCGGTAATCCAGGAAGTTCTTCAGGGAAAACTTGTGGAAATTCGCGTACCACCTGGATATCTTCTATATGTTTTCTTTTAACTCGTACACTTTTCTCTGTTTCTAATCGCTTCATCGTCCGAAAGAGAGCTTCTAATCATCTTCTTTTTATATTTGATTTCAGCTTCGTGTTGAGTTAGCCAATCCATGTTAACTATTACCCCAAAACTTCTTAACTTTACTGGTCGTAGGTTAATAAGGAAAGGTTAATCGTTCAGAATAATAGGACAATTCCGAACAATTTAGTTAACCATTAGGGGTTTACCGTTAGTGATTCTACAGTATAGGGTTCTGTAGTTTCACTAATCGGTATCTTTCCAAATGATAGGAGGTCAGCAGGAACTAACTTCTATCGACGACCGTAAAAATATCACTGAAGCCTATTGATTTAAAACACAACATACTTAATACCACCTTTGGATCATGACGTGCTTTATTCGAATTCTCGGCTCCTTGCTTGATCAGAGGTTGATGCTTGTCGTGAGGTTCGTCTTCCAACGACACCTTGGTTCAACTTTGGGCAATTTCTCTTGAAACGTTCTGTACTGCCACATTCATAGCAAGTACAACTGTTTGGCATAATTTGATTTCTTTGGATGGATTGTTATTGAAGTTGTTGGGTTCGGAGTGGTTGTACACGAATGGGTTGTGGTTGCCGGTTCACATGGCTTCAATTGGTTCTACAAATGGGGCATTACGTCCATCTTTACCACACCTGTGGCCTACTATCACTCGACATTCTTCTTCCTACCGATAAGCATATTTTCCACATTTAGGGAAGGACCCTTCATGCGGTTCATGTTTTCACACCAGAATAGTCTTAGTATAATTCTGGGTTGTAGGACATACCTACTTATTCAAAAGCCCATCTTGCCCTATACCTTTATCATTTCTTTTCTTTAACACTCGACGTCTCACCTAACGTCCTTCCAGTCCGCTTCCCATAGAGTCAAATATATCAATGCTGGCTTGTGACACAACCCTTCCAAAGGTTGTATATTTTACAGGATTGACTATACTCCTTATCAATGGAGTTAGTCCCCAATATAGCGCTCACTTCGCTTAGTTTCAGGAGTAATTAGTCATGTTACCAGACATGGCAATTCCTTCAAACGATTAGCGCGTTCTGAGTGATCAGCACACAATATTTCTATCTTTCATAGCTCAGCTTCCAATCTCTGAACTTAATTACTTGAATAAAAGTGTTCTAGCCCAAGAATTTTAAATTCCGACCATATCATCTGAGTAATAATTTTCTAACTATAATTTTGTACCATCGTGTTCCCTCACGATACAACATAATCTACCAACATATCTGTAGCGTATTTCACTATACAATGTTCTAGACTCTTGCTAATATCCTTAACCATTTCGATCTTTTCTATCCACTCGCTAATCTATTCCTCCCTTTACCATCAGTAAACATTAATTATTTCCTTAACACAACCAACAAACATATCCTTCATACCGGATCTAATTCATTACGACTACTATTCATGTTTAGTTTATAACTAATACTTGTAGTCATAATAGTATTCGATGGGACATTATCACTCTTAGTAATACCACTAAGAATGGAAATATTCATATTCATGTGATTGCTCGATCTATAATTCTGCGATCACATTTGCATCAACACTAGCAGTGATCTGTGATACAACATTCGGTATCATCATCTGCTATCTTTGAGCAATCAACTGAATCATATCAATCTCCATCATTGGAGTTACTCTTTTTATGTCATTCTGCCATACCCATCCCGTACGCAGTAATCAATACTAATCTCACCGTATAACTCGTTACCAGCTCAATCACAACAGCAGGTACACATACACACCAAATATTATCATACATATTACACATACCAGTTTCTAGTATATATGTCCCACAAATATAATAACATATGGACTTAACCTGACATCGGTTAACTTTTAAATATGTTTCATAACCCTTGTCACCAACTGACATATAGGTCTTTCTCAACGAAGATTAATGTTTAATATGCTTGATTTCAATATCCTTCTGCATGACAGCATAACCGATACATGCTCACCGTGAGCACCAAACGATTACGTACCATGGAGTTATAATATCCGTGCCTATTTGTATATCCGGCATACACGGTATACCACCAACGAACGAACAACCAACTATGCTATAATGATTCCAACACCTCTTTGTGTATGGGTAATCATTCTATTCGAGCATACATGGGTATAGGCATCTAACGGATGTAAGGATAACCTAGGGAGTTGCAAGGTTCAAGGTAATCGCGCAACATGGGTTGCCTTCAAATATTATCAATTACTATTATGGGAAACTCTATCACTTGCTCAGTCAATGTCCCCAGGCGTTCTAGGTTCGCTAAGATCGGTGATTCTCGATCTGGAGGTGGTATGACTCATATGCTTGAGAGTGAGAAATACATATATATATTTCTATATATATTATTTTTATCTGCTCATTTATTATCAAACTTATTATTATTATTATTATTTTATTTTATTTTATTTATTTATTTATTTATTTTTTTTTTTTTTACCTTAATGGAATAGGAATGGGTTCAGGTACAGATCCGTCCATACGTGAGGGTCGTCGGTTCGGGTGAACATAGGGGGTTATTAGGATATACGGTACCGGTGTTGGTAGGGTAAGGGATTTATTAATTTCGGTTGGGAGTGACGGTTACTAGATATTTCTGGTTAATGTCAAACGGGAGATCTAACTTGGTAATATCATAACTATGGCCCGATAAGTCCGACTTATCACCAACCGATGCTCTAGAAATTTCAGCATCCTCGGTACTTTTTATTATTTCATACACCGGTTCCATATCCGGGTCCTATTTCTCAATACATGTACCCACACGATACGTACATATATATATATACACATTAGCACGCATAAATAATATTATATACTTTACACATATGTTGCCATTTTTACCTATTAATGTTCCCCGTGACTTCCCCTGAGTTTCCTCGTGCGGACAAGTCTGTTATTATGTTCCGGACCATAATAACTCACTTGTCCATCCAAGTTCATCCAGATCTCGTCACTATATATTATTAGTTGATATTCAGATCCTATAATACTTGAGCTACTGTTTATATTTTAGGTATCTTTTAAAGACATCCTAAACCTTTATAACCAATGGCTCTGATACCAAGTTCTGTAACACCCCGTAACCGCAGCGGAAATGTAAACGGGATGCAACAGACACCTCTGATATCAACCACATTGTTTATAAAAAAACTGAATACATTAATATACTTCAAATTACATTATCTCATAATTCATTACCGTCTAGGTGATACACACATCATATAATACGATACATAATTCTATGTAATATAATGTATCCTAACATCCCACACGCAAATCTTACACACATCAAGCACTTAGCACGTAAGCAATCACTTCATCTTAATTGTACCTGAAAAGCATATGAGAAAACGGGTCAACTACGAATAGTTGGTGAGTTTCACAATTCGAGTAAACCATGATAAATCATTATCAAAATATAATATTATCGATGTAATTATGCTGAGCCCACAAGTGAAACCTCTGACTATCCACACACAACCCCGTGGCATACTCCGCCCACGGACCTGCCCCAAACCGCTATGCCTAACATTACATAGCAAAATATATATAACAACAAAATAGACATGTGCAACTGGCTGGGAAACATCAGCAAATCCATGCTGGACCAGTTGGGTTTGTCAGACCAATAGTACTATCCACACTCTACCGGCTTTCAGTTAATCACTCGTGTTCCGGGGCCTTAGAATGTTAGCAACTCAGACAATTACCATCTTAGTACATTTCCGTACGATTCCTGTACAATATAATATATATAAATCCACGCAAATCCATGCGTTCAGCATATACTTAAACATTTCAGTAGTAACATGCTTCCGCCCCGGGAAAATATTTGAAAACAATTCAGAAAAAGGGGCTCGTGAAACTCACCTTAGCACATGCAAGCAGGTAACAACAATCATTATCAGTTAACACGTCCAATCTGTATTATGATCCCTACGATCGTTATTATACAATTATTGTTTATATAATCGTTAACCGTATCAACCGGTACATCTGGGGACACTGTTAACCCAGTACTGTACCCATTCCGGGGGCAATGTTAACCCAGAACACTTCTCCGGACTCAGATTGTGATTTCGTTTAGAGTTCAATGGTCAAAATTATTATTAGTCGTTTTTCCCGTTTTGCGTGCCTAGCACGGTTATCCGTTTTTACGTTCCAAAAATGAGTTTGGTCACACACGACCCGAAAATAGTTGTTGACTTATAATTTAATTAAAGATGTGAAATTAGAGCTCGGATTAGACGCCCCGATTGGCCGCGGGACCCGTTTCCGTTTTTGGCGTACCGGAAACTGTTAAATCGGTTAAAAATACCCAAATCATCCGAATTATTTTCGGATGATTCATTTTTAGTTGTTTAACTCAATTATATGAAAATAGTTCATTTTTAGGGTTTTTATACACCAGTCAGTTCGTTTAAACGAACTTTACCGGTTTATGCGTTTTAGACTTTAAAAGTTTGTTTTCATCTTCTTTTTAGCACAAATAATTATCCGTTTAGTCTCAGATCTTGAAATTTTGCACAAATCACTTTTTGACAGTGGGGAATTTTATAAAGATATTTCCAGAATTAATTTTTATATTTAAAATTTATTTATCTATTTTTAAACACCATTTAAACACTAAATATGTCGTAAATACCAAACGATCTTAGAAAAATCCCAAATTTTTCCTGGATGACCCCTGCCATCCACATAGTCCCCTGTAATTTTTCCAGAACCAAAATCTCTTTTTACATGCCATTTTCACCAAAACCGAGCTAGAAAACCCTAGAACTCGTTTAACCGAAAAGCCTACTTAGACTTCTACAACTGACCTAAAATTTTGTGTGTGACTTATAAATGTTATAAAAAGCTTATCTGCAATTTTCCAGAATTTTTCATGATATTTAACTATTTTTCACCATTTTTAGCCAAAACCAAGCATTAAATTCACCAAATATTCATCCTTTGTCAAAAAATTACCAAAATTTCACAGAACTCTTATTTTCATGTGTAGAACATCCCTGTAAAATTTCATGACCCAACTCTAAACCATCAACAATCTGTCCAAAAACACCAAAACCGAACATAACCGAATATACCTTTTGTTTTCCGCCACTACAAGCTACAAACTCGTCTTTCCGCCTTATCTACCACTAAATACAGAACCTACAACCAACATACCACAATACCAAGCAAGTTACACTCACGATCAAGCCTCTTACACTATAGTTTCGGTTTTTGTTTCAAAACTAAAGTTTAAACCGTAAAAATTTGTTTTTGGTTCGTTTAACTCCTTTCTTGGACCAAGATCCCTTGTATAACCCGTATACATCACTTGATCATGCAAGAATCGGTTTTCATCTTTGAAACCTCATTTTCTTGCAAATAAACTCAAGAAACGAAGATGGAAACGTATATAACTCGATTTTTACCTTGTTTCTCTTGCTACAAATCTCGGTTTTTGATCATATGTGGAGAGGATTGTAAGATCTTGTGGAGTTGTTTGTAAAAAAAATAACAAGGAAAGGGTATTAACCCTTGAGTTCCGATCGGTCCAAGTGGGGTGGTGGGGTGGGACCCACCTCTCCATTCTTAGCCACATATTTGGATTCTCGTAATCCGGATAATGTTTTGGATAATCTGGTTCAGTTCGTTTTTCGGTTAAATGTTTAATTCGGCTTAAAACGAGGCTAAAACGGTCGTTTTTCGGCTTAAAAATGGAATTTATATAAAACCGATTTAAAAACTTTAAAAACTTAAACCATGACATTTATTAACTTAAAACATCATATTATTAATTATCGCGCATCTTTTTCGGCTTGATCGATCATCTCTTGCTCGGTTTGGTATTGAAGGTTTCGTTTAATGTACCGACGTACTATTAAATCGAAATTCTTTTTCTGTACCGTACTTTACTTATCCCGAAGCATTAATGCTTCGTAACATCACTAAATATTATAGATATCGTCTATAATTAAACTCTCGATTCGTTCGGGTTTCAATAACTATCGATCAATTAATCGCATATTCAATACGATGAATTATATATTCAAGTACAATCAATACAGTGAACCATGTATTCTCGTATAATTACTATGGTAATTCGTGTACCCGACATTAAATATAACGTAACTATTGTCTACCGGTTAAGGTATACCTGGTTTCGTCGGAATCGTTACAGTGACTAACTGTATAACAATTACACATATCAATTAACTATTACTATCCATATCACGTTTCTAATCTATTTACAACCCTCAATGAACGGGGGTTCGGGGGCAGCGCCCCTGACAGCGGTGTTCTAGGGGCGGCAGCCCCTAGCAGGGTCCAAGGGGTAGAGCCCCTGGCTGGGGTCGAGCTGCCAGGTCAGCTTGGAAAAAAATTATTTCCATTAACTGTCTTATCACGTTTTCCACTAGGATTTGAAATTATTATTTTATCCACCATCTCATTCTCTATAACGAATTAAGTGTAATTCGTTATCAGATCAAACTCTAATTCGCTATCCAGATCACATTCTGATTCGTTATCCATTATTAGCTGATTCGTTAATCTAGTTCGTCATCTTCCATAACGAATTGGGCCTTAACGAATCAGTCCATAACGAAACAGTCCCTCTAACGAATCGCCCATCTAATTCGTTATCTTCTCTAACGAACTGGCTATAACGAATCAGGGTTAATTCGTTACCTTTTCCCCTAACGAAACATACACGAACTAGAGCTAATTCGTTACGCTCCCTCAGGCGAACTAGTTAGCGAATCACCTCTGGTTCGTTAGTCTTCCGTTAGCGAACTAGGGTTAGGTCAGGGAATGTCAGAACATTCCCTGACATACCTTACCTCGTATTAACTTTTCCGGCGCTGCCTTTCCGATGCAGCTGCCGGAAAGCCGCCGGAAAATCGCGGATTCGCCGGAAAAACGTATTCCAGCACCGTTTTCACCATTTTTCGTCCCGTTCGATCCAGATCTGAGCTAGGGTGACCCCTAAGCTCATCTTAGGTTCGGTTTATACCCGATTCCACCGGATCTCGTGACTTAACGGTTTAACGGTGTCGGTTCCTCGTTTCACAACTAGATCTAACGGTTTTGGACCTCTACAATATCATACTAACATTACCTCGGGTCGGAACTCGGTTCTCGTTCTTCTTCTTCTTGGTTTCGGCTTAGAGAGAGAGAGTAAGATGAGAGAGAGAGCTAAGTGTGTGTTTTGGTGGTGTATGGAGTATGAGAAATGAATGATAATTGGTGATTTAAGGTTTATATAATTATGGATCATGGGCTTAGGCCCATGGTTATTCCCTCTTTCCTTCATAACCCAAGTCCATAACCCATATCCATTACCCAACACTAGCCCGACCCATACCAACTCCTACTCTATTTATTTATTTCCCGAGAGTAAACTTTCCATCTATTATTAAATAATATAATTAATATTATTTTGGAAATTTCGAGATGTTACAACCAATGAGAATTTGTGTCAAAATATGTGGGTCCAATTACTGTAAAGATAATTTTATGCAGTGGTCTATATATATTAATCAATAACATAATAATTAATAAGAATTCAACATGAAAACAATTGGAGTGTTAAATGGGTCATGTTCGTGGGCTGGTGGGTCGAACCTTACACGAACCAATAACGACACGAGTTTTCACGGTTGAACAATCATTTACACATTTTGATGCAAATCAGGATTCCTAATGAAAGGGGCAGTTTGTGTTGGTATTTACAGCATTATTCCCACTGCTAGCTAGCCGACAGTTCAGTCGCTTCAATGCAAGGTTTTCAGGATTGATGGATGAATTCTGTCATAAATTAAACATCACCGAAGATCCCGAATTTAAATAAGACATAAGTGAAAAACAAGACAAACAGTATATTTAAAAAGGGCCTGAGGGAAGGGAGTATAACAACCATAATACTGTCACTTTCATATATATATAACTATGATTAGCAAAGAATATCATATACATGCAGGTTGGTTATAATGTTATCTAACATTACATTTCGGATATCTACTTCCCAGGTAAGCTGTATTTGACTAAATCATCTGAGCTATTCTCCAGCCACAGAACAAACCTGCGTATAAGCGGGTTAGTTATGACTTACAATGTCTAAACGAAAGCAAATTAATCAGCTAGAAAATGGCTATGATTGATGATCAAACACTTGACATTTTGGTATAAAAATTAAAAATAACCTTTGACGTCTTATGCAGGCCCAACACCTTTAAAATACATAAAACGACACAATATTTTTAGCATATCGCAAGTTAAATAATCAACCTGCATATCCCACAACCTAGATTAATAGTGCCCCATCTGCCACCCCATTGCACCGTTATTGAACAAACTCAATCAATAGACCTACAAGATATTCATCAGTTACACCGTTTTGATCCATCTTCTGAGGCTTCAGCAGCAAAACCTGCATTTAAGAAATTTACATTATAAACTAGTTTCTATTTCCCGAAGGGCGAAATAGTAAGAGTATCCTTAGGCGTCTGCCTAACACACCGTTGCAACTTAAGTTGCATGTCCATGGAAGCCTCCAGCATCCTCTGCATGCCTTGTTGTAATCTTGCCATAAATCTTATTTCGGTATACCCGATTAAGATCTTCAACACCTATAATCAAAACCAAAAATCTTTGGCTAAACAGAAATAACCGACTTATACCTACCCGAAACCGACTTACCCGAATCATAAAACAAGTCACTCTGTTTAATTGGTTAACAGTGATTTCCGACAGGCTTACCTAATTTGACTAGATCATTAATCACAAATATGATGCAAAGAACCAAATTAGAAACCCACCATTTTTTAAGACTAGTATAACAGTTATAATTCAACATTTATCTCAGTCAGCAATGACTTTTTCCTCACAATCCACAATATAATATAATAAAAAAATGTACAATAAATCATGACCTAATTTCAATCGTACAATTTGAAAAGGAAGGCAATAAATTATTAACCTAAAATGTTTTAAGACTCACAATACAAAACAAGACCAACACTAGCAGCTACTGCACAAAGAAAAACCAAAATTGGCAGCCAAATTGATTAATTTTTGAATGTTTCTATACAACATTATCTTTAGATGGGGTGACCAGAATCTTTGGTCATATTTTCCCATATCTTGTTGCTCTTGTTGAATTCTTCTAACAGATTCATCAACAGAGCCCCTGCATTTATGGATTTGGATAAGCTCAAGCGTTGGTATGTCCCCAATTTCAAGGGGGATCTCTTCAAGATCTAAGCAGTATATAACTTCTAACTGTTTGAGACATGGGAAGCTTAGACTAGAGACCTCCCACTGTTCAATATTTAACCACTTAACTCTTAAGAATTTTAACTGTGGGAACTCCTGACCATCTGTGTTCCAACAGCTTCCCAGGAAGGCTTCGTCTTCTAGTTTTAGAACCTGGAGATTAGGTAACGAGTGAATGATTGACATATCACTCCAAGGTAGACCACAATGACTTAGTGTAACTGCTTTCAATGTTGCTGGGAGTGTAATCTGATTCTTTCCATGCACAGGAGAACTCCTCAAACTAAGCGTTTCAAGGTAGATGAAAGATTTGAAGTCATTTTGCTTAAAGCTGTAAGTAATGCATGAAAGTTTCTTAATGCAAGGAAAATACTTTTGAAAACTAAATGCCTCATCTTTCAACGCCACACTTGAAATACTTTGCCAATTCATTGGTTTTTTCACTAAACGTATATCAATGTGCCAATTCGAGGTCTGCAAATGCCTCAAATTTACCATATCTGATATGTTACTCGGTAAAATAACGGAAACACTTGAGTTGAAAATAAGGGTTTGAAGGTTCCATAATTTGCATATTGAAGATGGGAAAACTTTGATGCATTCGAAATTGCAATATACCTCAAGTGAACTAGCAATTCTATACCTTTGGGAAAATAATATAATTCACAGTCATGTAGATCTAACATAGATCTAACACCCTTAGTAGCATAAAAGAACATAAACACATTGCAATGTTACGACCACTCAAGGATTTGAATTTAGCAAACCACATTATCGATCGAAGCTTTCGGGTATGATCTTGAATGTTTATATCGTTATTTATGAACATGTGAACTGGCTTATAAGGTGATATAATAACTGATCTGCTAAAAGTAGTTATAATATTATTAACTAAAAATAAGCTAATCTAGACACTAAGTAATAATTCTAAACTCTTAACTTAACTAAAACTACTAACCGGCAAGTGAACCGGTCGACTTTAGTATAGCTAAGTAAGTTCGGATATCGAACCCACGAGACTCCTTAAATTACGTTAACTAGCTAACTTAGACTTCACTATTGACACGACTATTTATTTATTATTATTAAGGGGGGTTTTACTTAAAAAAACTAAATTTAAACTAATTAAGAAAAAATAAGTAAAATAAACAAGAGACAATTTTTATTGATTTAAATCAGATGACGATGAAAAACCATCTAGGCTAGAATCCCCAAAGTTTCAGTTATCAATTATTAGGAAAATACTTGTTATGGAATTGGGATCATAAAATAATCACTTAAAAAAAAACACGAACAGGCCCCTGACCATTCAAGAAGACACCTATGGATTTCTATTAAGTTCTTAAAAACACCAATTTTAATATTAGACTTCCTTACAGTTATCTAATTAATTATGATAGAGTACCTTTATAGTGAAATCCTACCTTACAGCGCGGAAATTAAAGGTAATTTGACGAACTTAATTGACTCGCTAGACAATATTAATTAATCAAACCTAGACGGACTCCTTACGAAGAACTAAATCTATCAATCTCAATCAACAAAGATCTAGCAATAACCTATCACCTTACAGCTTTCTAGGCTAGCAGCACACTTTTATTCGTTTGACTAATAATATTATTCCTATGATCTTATTCGAATTCAATCATAAACTAGTAAAAAACACACAGTAGATGACCTAACAAAATCCTATTATATGAAACAATCACCAAGAATTTTGTGGAATAATAAAACTAGAACAACCAAAACCAAGTACACATACGCATCAATCAAATTAACCAAACAATTTACTGAATCATAAAACCATAACGAAAAGCAAATTCCAAATAAAATAGAACTTCAAACAATGGTTCATCACAAGCCTAGGCAGTCTAATAAGTTTAGTCTAGCATCTTAAATTCAAAAAACAAAATTATTAAGTTCAACAACCAAGCTCATAATTAAAATAATAAATTCAAACCGAACTATGATGGTGCTTGGTCGAGTAGGTGTTGAACCCGGACGCTCTCCACTTGAACCAAAGGCTTTATCTCTTTATAATATTCTTCTTCGCGATAGATCAAATAAATTGAACAACAAAGAAGTTGCTTGCGGTTGTCCTGCTCGAACTCCAATCAGCTGTCTCCCCTCCATATATATTGCGCCCCCTCATTAGTATTTATAGTAGTTCCTTGTTAACCGACCTATTGATTTGTGTAATAATCATCAAATCCAACACAAGGCCCACGTGAAATTTATAGCTCCCAATATTTTAACTATGACCAATCAAGTATTTTCCACAAAGTACATCTGTATGCATATTTGAAGGAATATTTGTAGCAACTGCCCAATCCGACCCGACCTAGGTACCCGTTTTCGGATCCGATTTTTAAGATTTAAAATTTGATATATATATAATAATAATAATGATAATAGTAATAATTCCTTTCCGCCGTTCCGCCCCTTTTTCTCTCTTGTCGCCGTCCCGCCCCTCTGCTTAACCCTTAAGCCTTGAACCCCTTTTTCTCTTAACTCTTTGCTTGTCCTTTGGTTCTTCCCGCCTAAGGATGTCTGCGCAGCTCCACGCGCCAGACTCCTTACAAGGAAGCCTGCGTGAAGACCAGCTGTTCCTGCGATACGCGAGACGAACTGTTCCCGCGGCGCGCAAAGGATTGTAGTTCTTCCCGCGGCGCGCTAAGGATTTTAGTTCTTCCCGCGGCGCGCTAAGGATTGTAGTTCTTCCCGCGGCGCGCTAAGGATTATAGTTCTTCCCGCGGCGCGCTAAAGATTGTAGTTCTTCCCGCGGCGCGCTAAGGCTTGTTCTGTCTGCCTTCGCCCTCGCGCACTCCAGCCTTCTCGCGCTAGACACTTAAGTCTTTTCTCCAGTTTAAGCCAGCCTGTATGCTTTTGAAATATCTTATCTTCTGTGCTATACCTGCCAAGGTATGGGCACAGTAGGCCAGATCTGACATCTGTCCGAAAAGTCACTTTCGGCGCAGCTTGCTTACCAACCCTCTTGGTTGTCAGAAAAAGTAACTGGCATAATCTTTTAAAATCTTCTTTTCCATGTCTTGAACAGTACTTTGACTGACCCCTCCCATGCTTTGAACAGTAACATGTCAGCCTTCCCCATCCCCTGCAGCTGCCACCATATCTTTTGCTTTTGATATCTTTTGCTTTGATTTGATAAGATCTTTTTCCCCAATTCAAGGGATGTGTCCCCTAGGGTTTTCCTATAAATAAAACTAATTTCTTGGATAATTAAACACTACACTCAAACACTTAAACACTCCCCAAAATCTTTCTCCCTTACTCTCTGCCGAGATCCTCAGCGACGCCTCTACCCTCCCTCTTTGCTATCCGTCTTCTCTTCCTTTCTGCCCAGAAATCTCGGTAAATTTATAATATATAATTTTCTTTTTAAATAATTTGTTTAAGTGACTTGCATATATTCAAGACATAAAAAACCAATCGTTAAACCAATAACCTCTTATTTATAGGTTAACTTTCGCTTGTTTAAAAGGTGGTTCTTACGTTATCTTTCAACGCACCTTTTACAGGTGAGTAATCTCGTACCTAATCCCCTTTTTATTTTTAACGTTTTGGGATGTTCATGTGTTCGTACAACTTGAGTCTTAAACTTGTTTATGAAATTATGTGCGCAAAACCCATGTGTTATGGACGTTTACTAGTGTTGTATATTTGTATGTGTTGATCATTAACCGCTTTGATCGGCCTATTCCGAAGTTTTCATGGATCCATTAGATGAACACGGGAGACCTATCGTTACGATTTTCTTGATTTGTTTGCACATACACGAATGATTATTTGTTTTTGCTCGATTTGGAGCACGTTATGAACTATGAGCTATGATCTATTTAGGCTTGATCACAATCTGTTTACACACTATGTTGAACACCAGTTATACACATGATGCGCGCAGTGCTTTGTTATTATCTATTTATATCTATTAAACTTGATTTCTCACCGACACGCAAGTGTTGACGTTTTATTTTAACACATGTTCAGGTTTGCTGTAGCTGCTTTTGGAAACTCGAGGACACGTAGGATGTTTTCTTTTACTTTGGACCTAGTTTAAAATATAACAAGACAAATTTATGTATTTGAATATTATGAGTTATGATATGTGATTTATGTTACTTTATGGTGTGTTATGCGCATGCGCAATGAAATGTATTTACTAAATATTGACACCCAAATAGTGTCACGAGTAATGAAACAATACGTAGCGCCCCGATGTATAATCCGCCATCGGTCGGGGTGTTACAGATTGGTATCAGAGCTCCGTGACTTTAGGATTAGGTGGTTAGACGTAACGACCTAGAATACCTAAGAGTCCCTTCTCGCGCATGAGAAAAATCTCATGATTGCGCGCTAATTGTTAATTACTCGATATTTATAAAATATGCTTGCGCATACGCAGCACATGATTTCATGTTTTATCCGCGATCTTTCGATTTTTTTTTATTCGTTTCTTTACTTACATATTCGTTTGTTGTTGGGACTTAACATTGAAAATCCGAAAAGTCATGGTGATACATGAATAGTTGATTTTCAATCCCCATTAACTTTATGTTCTAAAATTGAAGATTTGAAAAGTCATGGTGATACATGAATTGTCAACCCTCAATGCTCATTTACTCGTATATTTCAAATTGAAGATTTGAAAAGTCATGGTGATACATGAATTGTCAACCTTCAATGCTCATTTACTCGTATATTTTAAATTGAAGATTTGAAAAGTCATGGTGATGCATGAATTGTCGATTTTCAATTCGAATTCATTACCTGTATTAAGTTTGCATTTAAATTCATATTTTACTTCAAAACTTAATAGCATTTAACTCCGCGAAACAAGCTTTACAAAGATATACTTTGCACTAAAACGATTTCCCATACCAAAATATTAACAAAAACTAAGACTTTTATAGAATGCCTCCGCTATCAGCTCGCCGTCATCAGAGGAGAGAAGCCTCGCGCAGACGTATGCAGCGTCGTTCCCAGGAAATGGCCGCCGCAATAGCCCAAGCCTTAAATCAAAATAATACCAACCCCTCCGGATACAATATTAAGTCCTTTAATGCGGGTAACCCTCCGAAATTCACAGGGCTCGAAGGAGCCACCGTAATGCTCCAATGGCTCGAGAAAATTGAGAACACCTTCCTCCATACCCATTGCCCTCCAGACCGACGAACCTTATACGCCTCAAGTGTCCTGGAATCAAGGGCGCTTACATGGTGGAACGGAGTAGCTCGCGCGCGTGGCGCAGAGGCTGCTTCTAGCATGCTCTGGGAGGAATTCAAGGATCTTTTGACTCGAGAATTCTGCCCTCCCAACGAAGTAAAGCGCCTTGAGGAGGAATTTTGGAACTTGAAACAGTACAGTGGCGAAGCGCGCGAGTACGCTACGCGCTTTCACGAACTAAGTTTGCTTGTCCCGCACCTAGTTACCCCTTCCCGCCGCGCCATCGAAAAGTTTCTTGGGGGTCTCCCCATGGAAATTCAAGATTCTGTATGGGCCAGGAACCCAGTAACCCTCTCTAACGCCATCGCGTTGGCCGCTGTGCTCAGCGACAACCATGTCAAGGCAGGAACCCTGTTCCTGCGGGGAGCCGAGAAGACCAAACTCACCAAGACTGTCCCAGAACCAACAGAAACCAAGCCAGAACCCTCAAACCGTAACAACCTCAAACGCAGGCGCAAACCCAATCATCAAGCCTACGCGCTTACCAACCCGCTCATTGTCCAGCAACCCGCCTACCAACCTCCAGTACACGCTCCTAACCCACTGTCAACCTACCCAACACCCCCTGTAGTCCATAACTATGCCTTAACCATTTCCGCGCTCCCTGCCCCGTCAACTAAGAAACCTTACACAGGAAACCAACCCTTTTGCCTAACCTGTAAACTTCATCACCCAACTCAAACCCCGTGTCGACAATGCAACCAATGTGGCCGTATTGGTCACACTGCTGAGTACTGTAGAGTCCTTCCCGCCAACCCAATCGCGCAAACACCACCAACCTACCCGCAAAACCCACAATCAACATACCATAATCCACGACCCAGGTCGTGCTATAACTGCGGTGACCCCAGTCATTTCCGGAACGCGTGCCCGAGACTGCAAGTACAAATTACGCAAGCTAATCCGGTTAACGAAATTTCAAACCAAGTGGCGCGCGGACGAGCTTTTAATATAACCGTGCACCAAGCGCAAGCGAATAATGACGTGGTTAATGGTACATTTTTACTTAACGGACAATATGCATCTATACTTTTTGATACTGGCGCCGATAGGAGTTTTATTTCTCGCGCTTTTGAACAAAAACTTGCGCGACCGCGAATAAACTTAAACGGAAACTTTACAGTTGAAATGGCTAACGGTGAAACAATTATAATAAACTCCGTGATCAAAGATTGCACGCTTAACCTTAATGAACACGATTTTCTAATCGACCTCATTCCCATGCCTCTTGGAAGTTTTGATGTTATTATTGGTATGGACTGGCTCTCGCAAAATCACGCCGAAGTAATCTGCGCCAAGAAATTGATTCGCATTCCTCGGGAAAATGGTCAAGATCTTCTTATCTACGGCGAGAAACCATCTAACGGTCTTAAACTTATGTCATGCACTGAAGCCCGAAGACTTTTACGAAAGAAATGTGTCGCGTTCTTAGCTCACGTGGTCAAACCCGATGAAGGAAAGAAGAAACTTCATGAAATCCCCATCGTGCGTGACTTCCCTGAAGTCTTTCCCGAAGATCTTTCTGGTTTACCTCCCGCTCGGGAAGTCGAGTTTCGTGTTGATCTTGTTCCTGGTGCATCCCCCGTAGCCAAATCTCCTTATCGACTTGCACCCGCTGAAATGCAAGAATTAGCAAGTCAACTTCAAGAGTTGACCGATAAAGGATTCATTCGCCCTAGCTCTTCGACGTGGGGTGCTCCGGTTTTGTTCGTTAAAAAGAAAGACGGTTCGTTTCGCATGTGTATCGATTACCGCGAGCTGAACAAGCTCACCATTAAGAACCGGTACCCCTTACCGCGTATTGACGACCTCTTTGACCAACTCCAAGGTGCCTCTTGTTTCTCCAAAATCGATCTCCGTTCTGGCTATCACCAGTTGCGTATCCGCGAAGAGGATATTCCCAAAACTGCCTTTCGAACCCGCTACGGTCATTTTGAATTCTTGGTCATGCCCTTCGGTTTAACCAACGCACCCGCTGTCTTCATGGATCTAATGAACCGGGTGTGTAGGTTTTTCTTGGACCAATTCATGATCGTATTTATCGATGACGTTCTGGTATATTCCAAAACCAAGGCCGAGCATGAACAACATCTTCTGTTGGTGTTGCAAAAGCTTCGAACCGAACAACTCTATGCCAAACTCTCCAAGTGTGAGTTTTGGTCTGACGAAGTACAGTTTCTTGGTCATGTTGTAAACAAGATGGGTATTCATGTCGACCCATCCAAAATTGAAGCAATCAAGCACTGGATTACACCGACCACTCCTACCGAAATCCGTTCCTTTTTGAGCTTAGCTGGTTACTACCGGCGATTCATTTCGAACTTCTCAAAAATCGCCTTGCCTTTAACAGCATTAACGCACAAGGGCAAACCGTATATTTGGGGCTCGAAGCAAGAAGAAGCCTTTCAAACGCTCAAGCGAAAGTTGTGCGAAGCTCCTGTTCTAACGTTACCAGAGGGTACTGACGACCTTGTCGTTTATTGTGATGCCTGCAACCAAGGTCTCGGTTGTGTACTTATGCAACGAGGCAAGGTTATCGCTTACGCGTCAAGGCAACTCAAAATTCATGAAAAGAATTATACGACTCACGACCTCGAACTTGGTGCAGTTGTATTTGCCTTAAAAATCTGGAGACACTACCTCTATGGTACTAAGTGCATCATTTACACCGACCATAAAAGCCTTCAGCACATTTTTGATCAAAAGGAACTTAACATGAGACAACGCCGATGGAACGAACTCATCAGCGATTACGATTGTGAGATCCGATATCACCCTGGAAAGGCTAATGTGGTAGCCGATGCGCTCAGCCGCAAACCCAGTCAACTCAACTGTATTTTGCCGCGCACGCAGCTTCACTTCGCGCCGATCCAAAGCAATCTTGAATCGCGCATTCGCGACGCGCAGCACGCATCGATCAGCAAAGGCAACCTACGCGCCGAGTTAGCGTGTGGTGCGGAAGCACATCTAGTCCCTAACCTGAATGGAACTCTCTGTTATCTCAATCGCATCTGGATTCCCAATGATGAGATTCTTCGCACTGTCATACTGAGTGAAGCGCACAAAACTCGATATTCCATTCATCCTGGCGCTGACAAAATGTACAAAGATTTGCGCCTTACTTATTGGTGGCCCGGTATGAAAAAGGATATTGCTGTGTTCGTAGCTAAATGCCTAACTTGTTCTAAGGTAAAAGCTGAACATCAACGCCCATCTGGTTTGCTCGAACAACCAGAAATTCCTACGTGGAAATGGGAAAGTATAGCAATGGACTTTATCACCAAGTTACCCTCGACCGCAAGCAAACATGATAGCATTTGGGTAATAGTGGATCGATTGACCAAGTCTGCCCACTTTCTGCCCATTCGTGAAACCTACCGTGTTGAACAACTTGCGCATCTATATGTCAAGGAAATTTTCTGCCGTCATGGTACTCCCTTGAGAATAATATCCGATCGCGATGGCCGTTTTATATCTCGCTTTTGGAAATCTCTCCAATCTGCGTTAGGAACTCGTTTGGACATGAGTACTGCATATCATCCTCAGACTGACGGACAGTCTGAGCGAACCATCCAAACCCTTGAGGATATGCTTCGATCTTGTGTTCTTGATTTTGGAGGTAATTGGGATTCACACCTACCTCTGATCGAGTTCTCTTCTAATAACAGCTATCATTCCAGCATCGGAATGGCCCCATTTGAAGCACTTTACGGTCGAAAGTGCCGCTCACCGATTTGTTGGAGCGAAGTGGGTGAAGTTCAAATCACAGGACCCGAACTAGTTCAAGAGACAACCGATAAAATCGCCAAGATCCGTGATCATCTGCTGACTGCCAGAAGCCGACAGAAGAGTTACGCAGATCGCAGGCGGAAGCCTCTCGAATTTCTAGTTGGTGATCTTGTTCTCCTCAAAGTGTCGCCCTGGAAGGGTGTTGTCCGCTTTGGGAAGAAAGGTAAGCTTGCACCTCGTTATGTTGGTCCGTTCAAGATTCTTGCGAGAGTGGGAAAGGTTGCCTACAAGCTGGACCTGCCGCCCGCGCTCAGCAATGTGCATCCAACGTTCCATGTATCCAATCTCAAGAAATGTTTAGCTGACGAGAACCTCCACATACCACTTGATGAAGTTCAAGTTGATGAGTCTATGCATTTCATTGAGAAGCCTGTTGAGATTATGGATCGCGAGGTGAAGCAAACCAAGCGCAGTCGCATCCCTATTGTCAAAGTTCGCTGGCAGTCCAAGCGCGGAGCCGAGTTCACTTGGGAAAGGGAAGATCAAATGAAGATCAAATACCCGCACCTTTTCTCTGCGCATCCTACTTCGAGATAAATTTCGGGACGAAATTTCTTAAAGTAGGGGAGACTGTAGCAACTGCCCAATCCGACCCGACCCAGGTACCCGTTTTCGGATCCGATTTTTAAGATTTAAAATTTGATATATATATAATAATAATAATGATAATAGTAATAATTCCTTTCCGCCGTTCCGCCCCTTTTTCTCTCTTGTCGCCGTCCCGCCCCTCTGCTTAACCCTTAAGCCTTGAACCCCTTTTTCTCTTAACTCTTTGCTTGTCCTTTGGTTCTTCCCGCCTAAGGATGTCTGCGCAGCTCCACGCGCCAGACTCCTTACAAGGAAGCCTGCGTGAAGACCAGCTGTTCCTGCGATACGCGAGACGAACTATTCCAGCGGCGCGCAAAGGATTGTAGTTCTTCCAGCGGCGCGCTAAGGATTTTAGTTCTTCCCGCGGCGCGCTAAGGATTGTAGTTCTTCCCGCGGCGCGCTAAGGATTATAGTTCTTCCCGCGGCGCGCTAAAGATTGTAGTTCTTCCCGCGGCGCGCTAAGGCTTGTTCTGTCTGCCTTCGCCCTCGCGCACTCCAGCCTTCTCGCGCTAGACACTTAAGTCTTTTCTCCAGTTTAAGCCAGCCTGTATGCTTTTGAAATATCTTATCTTCTGTGCTATACCTGCCAAGGTATGGGCACAGTAGGCCAGATCTGACATCTGTCCGAAAAGTCACTTTCGGCGCAGCTTGCTTACCAACCCTCTTGGTTGTCAGAAAAAGTAACTGGCATAATCTTTTAAAATCTTCTTTTCCATGTCTTGAACAGTACTTTGACTGACCCCTCCCATGCTTTGAACAGTAACCTGTCAGCCTTCCCCATCCCCTGCAGCTGCCACCATATCTTTTGCTTTTGATATCTTTTGCTTTGATTTGATAAGATCTTTTTCCCCAATTCAAGGGATGTGTCCCCTAGGGTTTTCCTATAAATAAAACTAATTTCTTGGATAATTAAACACTACACTCAAACACTTAAACACTCCCCAAAATCTTTCTCCCTTACTCTCTGCCGAGATCCTCAGCGACGCCTCCACCCCCCCTCTTTGCTATCCGTCTTCTCTTCCTTTCTGCCCAGAAATCTCGGTAAATTTATAATATATAATTTTCTTTTTAAATAATTTGTTTAAGTGACTTGCATATATTCAAGACATAAAAAACCAATCGTTAAACCAATAACCTCTTATTTATAGGTTAACTTTCGCTTGTTTAAAAGTTGGTTCTTACGTTATCTTTCAACGCACCTTTTACAGGTGAGTAATCTCGTACCTAATCCCCTTTTTATTTTTAACGTTTTGGGATGTTCATGTGTTCGTACAACTTGAGTCTTAAACTTGTTTATGAAATTATGTGCGCAAAACCCATGTGTTATGGACGTTTACTAGTGTTGTATATTTGTATGTGTTGATCATTAACCGCTTTGATCGGCCTATTCCGAAGTTTTCATGGATCCATTAGATGAACACGGGAGACCTATCGTTACGATTTTCTTGATTTGTTTGCACATACACGAATGATTATTTGTTTTTGCTCGATTTGGAACACGTTATGAACTATGAGCTATGATCTATTTAGGCTTGATCACAATCTGTTTACACACTATGTTGAACACCAGTTATACACATGTTGCGCGCAGTGCTTTGTTATTATCTATTTATATCTATTAAACTTGATTTCTCACCGACACGCAAGTGTTGACGTTTTATTTTAACACATGTTCAGGTTTGCTGTAGCTGCTTTTGGAAACTCGAGGACACGTAGGATGTTTTCTTTTACTTTGGACCTAGTTTAAAATATAACAAGACAAATTTATGTATTTGAATATTATGAGTTATGATATGTGATTTATGTTACTTTATGGTGTGTTATGCGCATGCGCAATGAAATGTATTTACTAAATATTGACACCCAAATAGTGTCACGAGTAATGAAACAATACGTAGCGCCCCGATGTATAATCCGCCATCGGTCGGGGAGTTACAATATTATGATTAGTAATAATAACTTAAACATTCATTCAAGTTAAAATAATTCAAGTATTATTTCATCTTTCTTTTAGTTACATCGTATAACCACTTTATATTTTCAAACTTTAACTTTATTATTTAAGAAAACCAATAAATTATTCGTTTGAGCTCGTTATCTTGTGAACCTTAAAAAACTCACATATGAACCAATTAAGAATAGTATTCAATAAAACATGGCTCAAAAGTACTTAAAAGTGTAAGGACTATTTATATAATAATATGTATATTATAGACCATATCAATAACATCAAAGGATAGTATAAGCCTTCCTGTATCAAGGATGAATCCTTCTCCCCTGGCTTTTTTCAGGCATAGCTCCCTAACAAGATCATGCATTTTACAAGCTTTGGCAACTCCATTTGACTTCTCGATGTCTACAATTACAAGATTTCTGTCAATTAGATCCATCAAGTAACCCTCGGCAGTATCCTCCAAGCTTCTATGCCTGCCTTGTTGAACAAACCCCTCAGCCACCCATAACCAGATCAATCTGTTTACTTTAATAGTGTAGTCCTCTAGGAAGCCACCAAGATAAAGAAAGCACTGTCTCAAGTGAAGAGGAAGATGATTGTAACTTAGGCCTAATGTTTCCAGGCAAGCATTCTCCTCACTAACAATGTTCCTCTCAGAAATTTCCACCCAAAATGTTTCACTCCATGCAGTGGCGAAGCCTGGACTAAGACAAAGGGGGGGGGGGGGACTCAAAATGTATATAAAATTTCACAAACGAAGGGGGCCGGGCTCAATTTTTCGGCCGAAAACTACTAAATTTACACTAGGTATAAAAATTTTTCCCCGAAAACGGTTAAATTTACACTACGTATAAAAACTTTCGGCCGAAAATGGCTAACTTTACACCATGTAAAAAAAATTCGACCGAAAACGGATAAATTTACACAATGTAAAAAAAATTCGGCCGAAAACGGCTAAATTTACACTAGGTATAAAAAATTTCGGCCGAAAACGGCTAAATTTACACAATGTAAAAAAAAATTCTGCCGAAAACGGCTAAATTTTACACTACGTATAAAAAATTTCGGCCGAAAACGGTTAATTTTACACTACGTATAAAAAATTTCGGCCGAAAACGGCTAAATTTACAATACGTATAAAAAATTTCGGACGAAAACGGATAACTTTACACTATTACATAAAAAAAACGGGGGAGGGGGAGACCTCGGGCCCTAAGCATCCTTCGCCCTTGACTCAATGCTTCTTTTGTTAAAACTCCTGCAATGACAACCACCGCAAGTGGTAATCCTTTACAATTCTCTACTATTTGCATACCTGGTTTAATAGACCATTCTAGGCACTCGTTGCCATGGAACACCTTCTGACACAATGAGCACAATTCGACTTCCATTCGAACCCCCTCATTAGTTATGTAAATACAACAATTCTTAGTGACTGCATTAAAAGTTGTGTATCATAAAGGTGGTTCGTAAAAAAGATCTCCATGTTACATTTGAACATTATTACCGAGTAAATGTCTTTACATCCACATTTGATAAACAATTGCATGAGTTGGATAGTAGATTCAATGACCACACGATTGAGTTGTTATCTCTTAGTTCTAGTTTGGCTTCAAAAAAGATAAATGTTGATGAGATTTGTCTACTTGTTGAGAAGTATTATCCTAAAGATTTTACAGAGTCGGAGAGGACTCATTTACGAGATTAGTTGGTGGTTTTTAATGTTGAAATGACAAACAATACCAAGCTAAGAGGTTTATCATGTATTTCTGATCTTTGCAAACATCTTGTGGACACTTAGAAGTGTGAGACGTACTATTTGGTTGACATGTTAATTCGGTTAATCTTAACACTTCCAGTTTCCACAACAACAACAGAAAGGGGATTTTCAGTAATGAAAATATTCAAGAATCGTCTTCGTAATAAGATGTCAGACAAGTATCTCGCGAATAGTTTGGTGATTTACATAGAAAAAGAAATTGTTGAGACATTTGATTCGGAGTCCATAATCAATGAATTCAAAGATCTTAAAGGTCGTCGGGCTGCTTTGTAATTCTTCTACCAGGTAGTCACCCAATCACCCTTCCTTGCAATGTCATTCTTAGATCGTCTTAAGTATTTTAGGTCTTTTATTGTTAACAAAACATGTATTTGGTTTTTTTGTAAGAACGGTCTTTTGAATGACTGAAGAAAAAGTATTTATTTAGTTTTTATATTGTTTGACCCGCCCCGCCGACTCGGAAATTTTTTATTGTTTGACTTTGACCCGACCCAAACCGAACTGCTGACCCGAATTTTTCTGGATCCATAACTTCGGCCCCGATGATTTTGGTCAAGCTTCGCCACTGTTCATTCTTAACTGCTTTAAATTGAGTTTTATTTATAGCGCGTCAGTCTGACTGTTGTGAGGCACGTATTATTTTATTTGGAGCGATTTTCCAGGTTCTCATTGTATATAACCACTTTAAATTTAAATTTAACAACTTTAAAAAGTTTTTTATTGTTACTAAAGCGAATTATAATAATGAACTATATATAGAATTCGGTTTCATTCTCATAAACCTCGGGAATCAATTTATGTAATATGGAATTACACTTTTCTTTGTATATGACCAAGTTTTTTAAAGGAGTGAAAGCTAGTACGTACGTAGTTATTAAGCATTGAAAGTTCTCATATGATAATGTTAATTACTTATATAATCCATTGTTGATTCAAAATTCAAACGGACTAGATAAAAACTAATTGGACTACACGTGACACGTCAATATAAAAGAAATCAAAAGAAATCCAAGATACCTGAAATGTCGGCGATATGCATGGTAATTTTATGTATATATATGTACTTAATTAGCTTATAATTTAAACCCTCACATCAGTTGTTGTTGATATTAGATTACAACGTACGTACCCACATTAAACTACGTACTTGTACTTGTTCTTCTTCATTCACGCGATCATGGAGGAGCTCCAGAAAGCAATCGATGGGATGAACCACCTTCAAATCGCTCACAACCATTTTCTCCGATCTCCACCGAAGCATCAATTCATTCAACCATGGCAGGAAACTCTCGATCCGCTTAAACTTGTTCTTGGCAAAGTTATCGGTCGTGGGTCTTTCGGCGTGGTTCACAAGGGTTCATACGATGGTCAAACAGTGGCAGGTAAGTTTCTTCATAATTCTTGACTGCTTGTTATTTTCTTGTGAATTTTATGTGATGTATCTATAAGGTTTTGATTGTTTTATTTTAGCGAAAATTCTTGATTTCGGAAACACGCGGGTTACAGAAGCCTTAATGGAGTGCATGAAGGATGACTTTATGAAAGAAGCTTGTTTATGGCAAAATCTTGATCATCCTAATGTCACAAAGGTGTGTATACTATTATCTCTTACGTTCTTCTTTATACATGATATATCATAATGAAACCTATATTATGATAATTACTTGCATGTAGGGTTTCCAAAATGCCCGAACCCAATTAACCCGACCCGACACAAACACGAACATGAATAAGCTAATTAGGTTGGGTTAAATAAGGTCAAAAGTATCAATCGGGTTATTTGGGTTAACCTGAATTAATATTAGGGTCAGGTTTCTAGGTTTCGGGTTCGTTTTTAATTTGGGGAAAAATGGGTTTCCGCCTTTACGGTTAACCAGATTAAATGTTAACTTAATTAAGCAGCCCAACCATGTGTACGTCCCATGCATGTCGAAATTCCATTTGCAAATTTTAATAATATTTTTGATGAATCCCAAAACTTGACTGGCTCCAGATCGGTTCTAAAGCAAGCCTGGAAAAACAACATAAAATAGTGAAGTTTTCAAGTAGGAAAATCATAACATTTAAGAAGTATGTATGTTTTCCTCAGGTAATATATTTACAATCTTATTGGTGGGACAACATGATCTGAACATTCGAAATCACTATATATTCCCTTAAAAATATTGGGTATCCCGCAAAGAGACAAACCCGATTAACCCGAAACCCAAACGGGTTAACCCAATTAACAGCCCCTACTAGCATGCATGTGCACAACTAAATGATTACTTAATTATCAATCTAATCATTATGTAACTTTTAGATGATTGGAGCAACCATGTCTGTGACAAATTCAGTCTACAAGAACCAGAAATGCAAAACCGAAAGTAACTTTTGCATTGTGTCCTAGTTTGTAAAAGGAGGCTCGCTAAGATCTTACTTGTGTAAGAACCATAACAAGAAGCTGCCCATGAAAACGTTATTCAGTTTGCCCTTGATATTGCAAAAGGGTATGTAATGTGCACATTAATTCTTAATCTTTAACTTAAATTGTCATAAAAGAAACACTCATGAACTTGTATCAATTGATTTTAGGTTGAGTTACCTTCATTCGAAGAAGATAATTCACCGTGATGTGAAGCCAGAAAATATACTTATTGACGATAAAAAAATGATGAAACTCGCAGATTTTGGGGAGTCGGTTTAGGAGCCACAAGAGTTATTCTTCATGAGTGGTGAAATTGGGACTCGAGGTTATATGGCTCCTGAGGTATGATTTATTTCCATAGCCTTACATTTGTACTCAAACCTTTATATATTAGTGACTACTCCATTATAAAAATGTTGTGGTGATTTTTGTAGGTTGTAAGCAGAAAACCATATGGACATAAATGTGACGTGTATAGCTTTGGGATATGCTTATAGGAGATATACTGTTGCGACATGGCATACACATATGATTTAGACAACATCCCAGCAGATATTTACAATGTATGTATGTTAACTATGGTACCATGCATCTCTTGTGTAGAATTTGATAATGCAGTAAACTAACGTCTTATTGTACTTACAGGAGATGAGGCCGCGCATACCTGTTGATTGTCCTAGATCACTTGCTCAATTAATAGAAAGATGTTGGGACACAAATCCGAAGAAGAGACCAGAAATGAAGGATGTCGTTCTCGAGTTGGAAGAAATCATAAAAACCGAAGGATGGCAAACATCATCTAAAATTCATAATGGTGCCAATGGTTGCTTTAAGTTCTTCAACCGTGTAATATGATTAGAAGGTTAGCGCAAATAGAGATAATTAGCTTTCATTTATACACGTAACAACGTTAAAAGTAGGGATTGTTTTCTTGTATAAAGTATAACATTTCTTTGTTGTGACGATACAATGTGTAGGTCTCTTTAACACAATGAAATATACATGTCTAATTTTTCAAACTTTTATATATGATTATGTTACTATTAGTAATACATTTTTAAAATAATAATACAATTTGTTTTAGTTTAACTCATTTAAAATTATCTCAAAATAATATATTCTGGTCAGTAAAAGTACTGTTTTAGTGTGTATAGTTAGAGTTTAGTTAGTTAGTTAAGCATTTAAAATAACTTAGCAATAGAAGGTTTTATGCATATAATCATTTGACAAACTAGTATACTTTAAATTTTGAAACTATTTATATCTATTAATTAATTATTTTCAAGTTCTCAAAAACAGTAATTTGTTTAGGACTTAAAAATAATGTTTAATTGTATAATAGGGATGAAGAATTATTAAGCGGTTAGGCTAAATATACTCCTTCGCTTCTCTTTATACAGGGCCGGCTTCGAGAAGGCGATTTTTTTTTGGATCAAAGGCGAAATTTTTTTTGGGCCTTAAGAGAAAGGAACATTTTATTGGGTGCAAACAATTTAATTTTAAATGAGCTTACCTGGTTATTAGTTGAGTTGTTTAAAAGGCTTTTGTAGAAAAATAAATTTAAAAATGTCTCAAATAAAAATATAACTCACAACCTCTTGGTTAAATGTCACACCTCTTTGCCACTAAACTAAGCTAGTGGTTATGTAATTGTGATGAAATATTGATTATACATATTTTTTTCATAAAAATATATATAAATTAAAAAAAATTCGGACCTAGCGGGGTGTCGAGCCTATAGCCGTCGACTACCCTGCCTCCCCTCATGGTCGGCTCTGATTGTTATGTGCCACCAAATCAAGCATACTCCACGTTCGCATGCATTAGTATTTGTTTGTTTTAAGTAATTTCGCATTCTAGTAGCGGGTCATATTATGTAGGTTAGTGGGTCAGTTAGTTTATGGATTCCATGGGTCAATCTAAGGCTATTTATAAAGCCAGCAGTATCTCGATTAGGATTATCAATGAAGAATATGAATTAGTCTGAATTTTCTCTCTATTTGCTAATCTGGATTCCCGTCTATTTTCGTTGGCCAACGATTAATTATTGGAACCACATCAGTGGTATCAGGGCTGTCGTGATCCCCCCGGACATATGGCTGCTCAAACTCTATCCGAACTGAGTTCCGTCAATGGGTGAATGAATCATTTGCGAGACTCGAGCACCAATTTCAATCCGTGTTCACCTTGCTCCGATCGATTCGAATCTCGTTCAAAGTCCACTACACCCCTACACCGCCATCACCCGTTTCAACCCCAAAATTTGCAATTCCACCACCTGCCCTCTCAGCCGCTTTCGCCACACCACTGCAAATTATTGTCGAACCGCCACCAAAATCAACCCCAGTCAACAAACCACCTCCACCCGTGTTGTTTGCAATCACCGCTGCACCACCAGTAACACACCCACCTACAAACAACACACTTCTTGCTCCAAACCCAGCCACCAAACGAACCACATCAACACCAAACGCAAGACCAAATTCAACAACATTAGTGGATGTACTCGAACCTCGACCACATCCAGATCCGGCAAGGTCTATTGTTGCTACCATTCCGACCGGTAGAAGAAGGAAGATTTCAAACCTTTGGAGGACGGCTTCACATTCAAGGACACTAATCAAGAAAAACCATGCCATGATACCAGAGTGGCACCCATCGTGGCGCCCCGTTGTGACTGCTCCGAATGCCGTTGGGAGGCTCGAGTGGCGCCTGCCATGGCGTGTCGAGAATACCTGTCCATTTTTATCCTTGAGGACAAGGATGTTTTAACCGGGCGGTATTGTTATGTGCCACCAAATCAATCATACTCCACGTTCGCATGCATTAGTATTTGTTTGTTTTAAGTATTTCACATTCTAGTAGTGGGTCATATGACTCATATTATGTAGGTTAGTGGGTCAGTTAGTTTATGGATTCCATGGGTCAATCTAAGGCTATTTATAAAGCCAACAGTATCTCGATTAGGATTATCAATGAATAATATGAATTAGTCTGAATTTTCTCCCTATTTGCTAATCTGGTTTCCATCTTATTTCTTTGGCTAATCGATTATTGGTTGGAACCACATCAGTGGTATCAGAGCTGTCGTGATCCCCCCCGGACATATGTATGCTCAAACTCTATCCGAAACTGAGTTACGTCAATGGGTGAATGAATCATTTGCGAGACTCGAGCACCAATTTCAAACCGCGCTCACCTTGCTTCGATCGATTCGAATCTCGTTCGAAGTTCACTACACCCCTATACCGCCATCACCCGTTTCAGACCCAAAATTTGCAATTCCTCCACCTGCCCTCTCATCCGCTTTCGCCGCACCACCGCAAACTTTTGTCGAACCGCCACCAAAATCAACCCCAGTCAACAAACCACATCCACCCGTGTTGTTTGAAAATTCCGCTGCACCGCCAGTAACACACCCACCTACAAACAACACACTTCATGCTCCAAACCCAGCCACCAAACGAACCACATCAACACCAAACGCAAGACCAAATTCAACAACATTAGTGGATGTACTCGAACCTCCACCATATCCGGATCCGGCAAAGTCTATTGTTGCTACCATTTCGACCGGTAGAAGAAGGAAGATTGCAAACCTTTGGAGGACGGCTTTATTAGTATATAAACTAAATTTATTAATATTTATATTAAGTATATGGGTCTTATTGTAATTAGTAGGGTTAATATATAATTATTTAGTCTATAAATAGGGATGATGTAAGGAAAATTAATACAGTGTATTTAGTATTTTCAATCGCATATGTTCAGTGTTTTAATTCAAGATTTACTTTTGTGTAACATCCATCTTGTTCTTATTCAATTGTGAATTGTGTGATTTGTTCCCTGATTACCAACAGTGGCATCAGAGCCAAGGTTTTTATCGATTTTGGAATTCTGTTGTGAACGTCCCAGGTTTAATCGATCCATTGTGAGAATATTTGTGTTTAATCAATCGATTAAAGGAAAGAGAGTGTTGATCAAACAATTAGCAATCGATCCCGAAATTGATCAGGGAATTGGTCAATTGAGAATTATCTTCGTGATAAAAAGGCGATCAGATTGATTAACCCAAGAAGCAATTCGAATCAATTGAATCAAGTAAGTCGTTCAATTGAACCTATTCTTATAGAGGGATGTTGAAGAACAATTCAATTTGTTTGTTTGTTTATCCTCGCTAAACTCGGGCATCAATTGATTGTTTAAATACAAATATTGCTATCAATTGATTGTGGGAAATAAAAAAAATAGTGATGAGGACAACCCACATTCAATTCAAATTGTAGGGTGTTATCACAAATTTCTTAAATATTAGTTTTTTTAAGTAAAAATAAAAGAGCACATTTGGATTGAGTGCTTATTATTTGTTTTGGTTTCAAAAAATTGGTAGGGGTTATAATAGTTGAAAGAAGTTAAAAAAAAGTTTAAGAATAATTGGTTTGATTTGTTTGGCAACCGAAAAACCCGTGTAATGTTGTCGTTGGAGACGAACAATTGGTTTTGGTTTGCCTTGCAACCGAAAACCCGGATACTACTCTTGGTCGAAGCGGTTGGATAAACCAGTATACCGCTTGTGTTTTGAATAGTCGGCTTAGGCAACGGACAAACCCGTGTATTGTTGTTGTCTAAGACAAACAATTGGTTTTGGCTTGCCTTGTTAAACCCGTGTACTATACTCGGTTTAAAAAAACGGTTGTTTTTTGTGTTTTGAATAGTCGGATTAGGCAACGGATAAACTCGTGTACTGTTGTTGGTTGAGACAAACAGTTGGTTTTGGCTTGCCTTGGTAAACCCGTGTACTATTCTTGGTAGAAAACGGTT
Source organism: Bidens hawaiensis (assembly GCF_021521415.1). Lineage (NCBI taxonomy): Eukaryota > Viridiplantae > Streptophyta > Magnoliopsida > Asterales > Asteraceae > Bidens > Bidens hawaiensis. The sequence goes on from NW_027495673.1 coordinate 38,790, forward strand.
TGGTTTTAATTTACATTATGATCGGAAAACCCGAGTACCGTTGTTGTTGAAATAGTTGGATTCAAAAAACCCGTTCACTATTTCTGGGATTAACAGTTGGTTTGTTTATAACCCGAAACTGTTTAGATTAAAGTTGACAACAAATTTTTCTAAATTTTTAATAGTCAATTTATCAAGATTGGGAAAAAGAAAACTCGTAAAATGGTCGAGCTCAAGGATAAAGAAGTTGTGACTTCAAAGGAATGAGGGACATCAATGAGTTTTCAATACCCTGTGTTAAACTCCACAACTTACACCATTTAGGCTATAAAGATCAGATCGATTTTTAACGTCCATGGAATTTGGGAAGCCATCGAACCAAAAGAGGGCAATGAAGTTGATGAGAAAAAAGATAATACTGCAATTGCATTACTATTCCAAGCGATTCCAGAAAACATTGTATTGCAAATTGCTAATTTTACTTCCGCCAAAGAAATTTGGGACGCATTAGAGGTTCGACATGTTGGAGTTGACAGAGTTAAAGAAGAGCATTTATAAACACTCGAGTCAGATTTTGAGTCTCTAAAAATGGGTGTTGACGAGTCGCTTGATGTGTATGCCAGGAAAATAAGTGAGATTGCATCACAAGCGAGCAATCTTGGGCATACTATGAATGACAAGAAATTGGTCCGAAAGCTACTCAGTTCTGTGCCAGAAAAATTCATACAGATTGTTGTTGCGATCAAGCAGTTTGTGGATCTTGGTGCAATGCCATTCCAAGAAGCCGTTGGAAGGTTAAAGGCTTTCGAGGAACGCACCAAGAAGAAAAACAAGGAGGTATACATGCATGACAGACTTCAGTTCACTAAGAAGAAGGAAAAGAGAAAGTAAAGGAACAAAAGTATGAACATCGCGGTCATGAAAGTTCAAATCAAGGAAACAAAGAACGTGGTCGAGGCAAGTATGGGAAGACTTGGAAGAATAAACAAGGAAATCATGCCTAACAGGACAATGATCACATAAAATGTTTCAAGTGTAATGAACGTGGGCATTTCAGGCATGAATGTCCAAATTGGAAAAGAAGGGAGGAGGCAAACTTGATCTGGGATGAAGATGACGAACCAACGCTACTGTGATGGCAACCAGATCTTGAAGAAATGAAGACCTCACTTAAACTAAGTTTAGTTTAAGGGGAGTATTAGTATACAAACTAAACTTATTAATATTTATATTAAGTATAGGGGTCTTATTGTAAATATTGTAATTATTATGGTTAATATGTAATTATTTAGTCTATAAATAGGGATGATGTCAGAAAAATTAATACAGTGTATTCAGTATTTTCAATCGCATATGTTCAGTGTTTTAATTCAAGATTTACTTTTGTGTAGCTACCATCTTGTTCTTATTCAATTGTGAATTGTGTGATTTGTTCGCTGATTACCAACATGCTTCACATTCAAGAATACCAATCAAGAAACACCATGCCATGATACCAGAGTGGCACCCACCGTGGCGCCCCGTTGTGACTAATCCGAATTTCGTTGGGAGGCTCGAGTGGCGCCCGCCATGGCGTGTTGAGAAGACCTGTCCCATTTTTATCCTTGAGGACAAGGATGTTTTAACCGGGCGGGATTGTTATGTGCCACCAAATCAATCATACTCCACGTTCGCATGCATTAGTATTTGTTTGTTTAAGTATTTCACATTCTAGTAGTGGGTCATATTATGTAGGTTAGTGGGTCAGTTAGTTTATGGATTCCATGGGTCAATCTAAGGCTATTTATAAAGCCAGCAGTATCTCGATTAGGATTATCAATGAAGAATATGAATTAGTCTGAATTTTTTCTGATACCACTGATGTGGTTCCAACAATTAATCGTTGGCCAACGAAAATAGACGGGAAACCAGATTAGCAAATAGAGAGAAAATTCAGACTAATTCATATTCTTTATTGATAATCCTAATCGAGATACTGCTGGCTTTATAAATAGCCTTAGATTAACCCATGGAATCCATAAACTAACTGACCCACTAGCCTACATAATATGACCCACTACTAGAATGTGAAATACTTAAAACAAACAAATGCTAATGCATGCGAACGTGGAGTATATTTGATTTTGTGGCACATAACATTATCCCATGCCTCTATGTCCCATATATCATCAATGACGATCAATTACCTCCTACCCATTAGGCCTTTGTGCACCATTTCACGAAGTCGAGAGTCACTAGCTTGTTCAAGGCCTTCATTAGCACCAATGGATGCCAAAATTTGAATCAACTCATGTAACACCCCGTAACCGCAGCGGAAACGTAAACGGGATGCAACAGACACATCTGATATCAACAGCATTGCTTATAAAGAAAACACCACTACATTAATTTACATCATATTACATTGTTCCGAGTTTAGTTACCGTCTAGGCGATAGCACATAAGTTTTTACCAATATTACATTAACATAATTAATACAAAATGATCACTAAGCTTCCACAAAAACACGCATCATTAAGCAGGTAGCACTTATTCCAGTTTGGGAGTACTTAGAAAGCATGGAAAGAAAACGGGTCAACTACGAATAGTTGGTGAGTTTCACTAATTTAAACAACAGTGACAAATCATTATAATAATCATATATTAGCGATGTAATTATGCTGAGCCCACAAGTGAAACCTCTGACTATCACACACAACCCCCGTGGCATATCCCCCGCCCACGGACCCGTGGCATATCCCCCGCCCACGGAACTGCCCCAAACCGCTATGTCTAACATTACATAGCAAAATAAATAACAACAAAATAGACATGTGCAACTGGCTGGGAAACATCAGCAAATCCATGCCGGACCAGTTGGGTTTGTCAGACCAATAGTACTATCCACACTCTACCGGCTTTCAGTTAATCACTCGTGTTCCGGGGCCTTAGAATGTTAGCAACTCAGACAATTACCATCTTAGTACATTTCCGTACGATTCCCGTACAATAAAATATATATAAATCCACGCAAATCCATGCGTTCAGTATGTATTTAAACATTTCCATAACAACATGTTTTCCGCCCCGGAAAATTATTTAAAAACAATTCAGAAAAAGGGACTCGTGAAACTCACCTTAACGTAGCAAGCAGTACACAATGCACAGCTACTAATCCGGATCTGTAATACGATCCCTAAATTCGTTACTTTATAATTACTATTAATATAACTGTAACCGTGTTAACCGGTACATCTGGGGACACTGTTAACCCAGTACTGTATCCGTTCTGGGGGCAATGTTAACCCAGAAACACTTCTCCGGACTCAGATTGTGATATCGTTTAGAGTTCACTAGTCAGATTTACTATTAGTCGTTTTTCCCGTTTTGCGTGCCTAGCACGGTTATCCATTTTTATGTTTCAAAAATGAGTTTGGTCACACACGACCCGAAAATAGTGGTTAATTGATAATTTAACTAAAGTTGTGAAATTAGGGCTCGGTTTAGACGCCCAGATTGGCCGCGGGACCCGTTTCCGTTTTTAGCGTACCGGAAACTGTTAGAATTACTCAAATCATCCGAATTATTTTCGGATGATTTATTTTTACTTGATTAACTTAATTATATGAAAATGGTTCATTTTTAGGGTTTTTATACACCAGTCAGCTCGCTTATGCGAACTTTACCGGTTTACGCGTTTTAAGCTTTAAAAGTTTGTTTTTGCACAATTAATTATCCGTTTAATCTCGAATCCTGAAATTTTGGACAAATCACTTTTTGACAGTGGGGAATTTTATTAAAATATTTCCAGAATAAATTTTTATATTTAAAATTTATTTATCTATTTTTAAACACCATTTAAACGCTAAATATGTCGTAAATACCAAACGATCTTAGAAAAATCCCAAATTTTTCCTGGATGACCCCTGACATCTCCATAGTCCCCTGTAATTTTTATAGAACCAAAATCCCTTTTTAAATGCCATTTTTACTAAAACCGAGCTAGAAAACCCTAGAACTCGTTTAACCGAAAAGCCTACTTAGACTTCTCCAACTGACCTCAAATTTTGTGCGTGGCTTATACATGTTATAAAAAGCTTATCTGAAATTTTCCAGAATTTTTCATGATATTTAACTATTTTTCACCATTTTTGGCCAAAACCGAGCACTAAATTCACCAAATATTCATCCTTTATCCAAAAATTACCAAAAGTTCACAGAACTCATATTTTCATATATCTAATACCTCTGTAAAATTTCATGACCTAACTCTACACGTATCACAATTTGTCCAAAAATACAAACATCACACAAAACCGAACTACCTTGAGTTTCTAGCTTCAAACTGCAAGAATCTCGCTTTCTAGCCTTTGCTAGCAACTAGATACAACACCTACAAGCACAATAACACCACACCAAGCAAGTTACACCCACAATCAAGCCATTTCTTTCATGGTTTCAGTTATGCTTTAAAAACAAATATTTAACCGTAAAAATTCGTTTTTGGTTCGTTTAACTCCTTTCTTGGACCAAGATCCCTTGTATAACCCGTATACATCACTTGATCATGCAAGAATCGGTTCCATCTCGGGTTTTCACCCTTTTTCACTTGGAAACCTCATTTTCTTGTAAGAAAACTCAAGAAACAAAGATAAACACGTACATAACACGATCTTTACCTTGGTTTTTCTTGTTAAAAAGTCTCGGTTTTTGATCAAGGAGTTGAGAGAGTTGAAGGATTGATGGATTGTTGGATGAAAAAAAAGAAAAATGGAATGGGTTTGGACCATAAGGTCCGATCGGTGTAAGGAGGTGGTGGGGTGGGACCCCCATCTCCATTTTTAGCCACATATTCAGATTCCCGTAATCTGGATAATGTTTTGGATAATCTGGTTCAGTTCGTTTTTCGGTTAAACGTTTAATTCGGCTTAAAACGAGGCTAAAACGGTCGTTTTTCGGCTTAAAAATGAAATTTATATAAAACCAATTTAAAAACTTAAACCATGACATTTATTAACTTAAAACATCATAGTATTAATAATTGTGCATCTTTTTCGGCTTGATCGATCGTCTCTTGCTTGGTTTGGTATTAAAGGTTTCGTTTAACGTACTGACGTATCATTAAATCGAAATTCTTTTTCTGTGCCGTACTTTACTTATCCCGAAGCATTAATGCTTCGTAAAATCACTAACTATCATATATCCCGTCTATAATGTAATCCTCGATTCATTCGGGCTTCAATAACCGTTAATCGGTTAATCGTATTTCCAATACGATTAACTGTATAATCGAGTATAATTCGTACTGTGAAACATACATACTCGTATAAACACATTATAATTCATATATTCGGTATTAAATAACACATAAATAGTATATACTGGTTAGGGAATACCTGATTTTTCCGGAAACGTTACAACTCAGCCCGCTTATGATATGTTTGAGAAACAGTGGCCCATACACGAACATTGAAATGATGCTTAACATAAGCATCATTGAATACCAACAATGCAGACAACATCTACCTTCTTATGATCTTCCTTAAGTTTATCTCTTATGATTTCAACATCATGATGAAGCCCCACCATAACTTCATCTGATAATTTATTTGAATTTGTAGATATGTAAATTGAAGCAGAAAGCAAGAGCAGGAGCAGGAGTAGGTTGAATTAGTGTTGTTCCAGATAAATTCAACCTCATGCTTATGAATTCCTCCTCGAGAGACTTGAATTATCTCCCAACATCATCAAGAATATTTAGGGAGGGAATAAAGTCCTCATCAGATACAGGGATTTCCACCTCTATGGACGTGAATAATTTCCAAACATGATTTAGAAAGAAATGAAAATCTTTACAATCAGGGGAAGCCACAACAGGAGGATTAGGGGGATTTAGGGATAAACCAGACTTAAATGGTTGACAAGCAGTGCTTAATTTTAATTCATCATCAGGATAAATGCCATCGGGCATAGGGGGATCATTTCTATTCATTTTCCTGATATGAACATAGGATAGAAACATATAACTGAGGACAGACTTAAATGATCTCCTACGATTCAAGTCCCCAGATGTAAGCAAATGTCCATTTTTCATAATCACAGATTCAAATGGTTTACAAGCAATGCAGAGTTTGAAGTCGTCACAAGTATAGATATAGAAATTACCATTATTCCTGATGCCAACACCGGACAGCAACAAATTGATGATATACTCTGCCTCTTCTACTGCGTATATGAATCATTTTTTCAGATCATTAACTTTTTCGATGTGGTCTTGATGTTGTTGGTGGATGAAACCTAGGTTTTGAATCATGGAGGCGAGGTCGTGATAGAGAAGCTGGAATTGAGGCCTTTCAGGTATAATAATTTTAGGGTAATTGTTGATTAACGGATGGTGGTTGCAGTTAATAAGCTATTTTAACTTCTCCATCAACATCTGGCCCTGCGTATGCCATCTTCTAATATAACAGAGATCGGATTTGGTATCAGTGCGATCACCCGGGACTCGTTTGACTATACGAGGAGGAGTATGAAGCTTTTACGGATGGTGTAATATTAAATAGAAGTAGACGTCATTCATCACTTAAAAATCGACATGTGTCAATAGTTTTAAGAGCGAAGAATAACATTCGTCCAAGTTTTGTTATTAAATTCATCACCGTTGAAAACACTTATCATTCAATGCTAGGGGTGGCAAATGTGACCAATTGGGTTGAATGGGTTGTATCACAATGTATATAATGGGTAACAATGGGTCAAACTAAAAAAAAGATTGAAACGGGTCAAAACGAGTTGAAATTTCTCAAGATTTTTTTAGGAACGAGAAAAACGGATGAAACTTTTAAGTACTTTTACTTTTTTACTTTTTGATTTATATTTTGAGTTATGATTTTTTACTTATTTGTTTTGAATTTTTTAGTGCGGGGTTTTTGAAATGGGTCAAAATGGGTTGAGATTTCAAAAACCCTGGGTCATTTCAAAAAACCCTCACTAAAAAATTAAAAAAAAATGCATAAAATCATAACTCGAAAAATAAATCAAAAAGTAAAAAAGTAAAAGTTCTAAAAAGTTTCCTCCGTTTTTCTCGTTCCATAAAAAAAACTTGAGAAATTTCAACCTGTTTTGACCTATTTTAATCATTTTCTTTTTTTAGTTTGACTCATTGTGACCCATTATATACATTGTGATACAACTCATTCAACCCAATGAGTCACATTTGCCACCCCTATTTAATGCTTATATACAATATTTGTTAGAATCTCCTGTCAGATCAAACTAATGAAATTTTGTATCGTGTCAAGAAATACACAATATTATATCATATACGTAATATTGTCTCGTGTCATTGCATGAACCGAGAATAAGTATGTACAAGTGAAAATATGGTTTTTCGTACGACTCATATGAGTCGTCGGTTAGCAACATTGCCGCATATTTAGGCGTACAGACTGCACAATCAAATGTATGGTCTGAGATATTCTTGTACGGGAAAATACATACGATTGTATATTGGGTGTGTGAATTCTTGTAGAGGGTGCACTAATATAACGTACCTTAAGAAAATACTCATCAAAACATGTATTCTGATTTAATTCTATCCTTTATTTAATTAAAGTAAATCAAACCGTTGTTCCAGTCAACTCACTAGACACGCCAATTCGGCTTTGGACAAACTCAAATCAGATTCAATCAAATCCGATTCAGGCTTTCAGTTCCGCTACGGAGTCAGGCGATTAATATTGTAAGACTCCGCCTTTAATTATGACATCTTTGGCTTCTTGAGTATTCTAACAAAGCCCCTTTAATACATCATTTTAAAATGCGTAATATATTTTGTCTTGCTACTCCGACACGATGTTTGTGTAATTGTGTGTGTATACTTTGCAATTCCTTTGGGTGTCAAGACCAAAAACGCATAGTGCGCATTGAATATCACAACACCTAGAGCACCAATCCCAGAAGGAAGTATTATGTTGCGACCTCGTTACTACTACAAAGAAATTCAATGTAATGACCCTTTACTATGGCATCCCCATTTGGGAAAGTATTGTGTTTTGAGTTTCATGCTGAGTTTTGTAATAAAATTCATCACCGTTAATTTCTTTTTATAATAAATAACTAGGTTATTGATCCGTGGGGCGTCACGGGTGGAAAAATTTAAATATTGCAATAAACACATAATATTTAAACGAACGAATTAGATACTTATACACTCTGTTGGTGATGTTTGTTTGTATGTTCTACTATAAGTAGAAGTGGATGTACATGCTATTGTTATTGAACCAGACATAAATTATTTTCTTCTGCAATTCAACAACGATGTCAAATGATAGGTAGATGAAACAATCAGGCATAAAAAAATTTATAACTTCAAAAAAATGTACATGTAACAATATAAATATTTAAAGAATAAAACACAAACACAAAATAAAATTGATTATGATTATATATAAAATAATAGTTTTTGTAGGTGTCTTATTAAACAACAAAATGTTTTGGTGTACTTTGCTATTTTGTTGATGAGTTTTGTTTCTCATTCATCCAAAAATATTGTCCTTTGTGTTCGCTTATTAATTGAAGAGATTTATAATTTATTTGTAGGATCAACTACAACATTGTGAAATGATTATAGATATTTACGAAACAAAAGGCACTGACAAATACACGAATATTTAAATAATCAATAATATTTTAGGGAAACAAATATTACTTAACTGCCTAAAGTACTTTGACAGGAACAATTATATGCACACGAAGTACTTGAAGATTGATTGTGTTGTCCAATTTATGATATGGAGTTAAACAATATTTTTATGTGTTTTATTAGCATAACTTGTAACCACATAAAAAATATGACAATTAGTAAATAAATATATTTTATGAATTACATGTATGTCTTTGAGATGCATGTCATTAACGAAAATGTGTATATTAAAACTAATGAAATTATTACCTTGTTGATCAAATATAATTTAATCACTAAACCTCAACTCAACAACATATTGTCAATATTGTATAACATTGTTAGCATTCTAAATCTTATCTACTGATTTATGTTTGTATACAAATTACATTCAAGAATTTCAAAACTGTTGTCATAACAACTTTAGTAAACAACAACTGTTAATGAAGACAATAAGATACAAATTTACCATTTGGTTGCATATTTGTATGTTTTGATTTATTTTTTATTTCGCCTTTGGTCTACAAAGATTTTCCTTCATCGACTTCGATTATCAGTTGAAATACTTTCTTTGGTATTTATCATAACCACTACACAATATTAAAGTATTATTGTTACATTCAAAAATGAAATTATTTAATAAAACATGCATAACATGTACCATAAGTGCAGAATTCCATCAAATAAATTCTAGCTAAAACTTACCTACGTTGCTAAGCCTAGTTGTATGGAACATTGTGATGTGCTATAATTATTTGATGGATTTTGATAATTAATTGTTATTCCAACATTATTTATAAAACAATTAAACCAAACTAAAAACAATATAATAACCAGTGTTTTAAAATCCGGTTGAACCAGATTTTAGTGAGCAACCATGTACCTTGTACCCGGTATATTTGAGCGGTTTTATGGAACATCAAACCGGCCGATTTTCATAGAAAACTGGTTTAAAAGCCCACCATATTTTTATGTTTTAGACCTCTTTTTTGTATAAGTTACTTATTTCATGTGATTTTTGTATATTATGATAATAGTTAACTAAAACTTCTTATTTGTTATTGTAGGAAATGAAAGTACTTATATTCTTGTTGATGAGGATGGAGATGAGAGCGAATTTCATCTTTTAAGCGACCGTTAACTCGATGCATACAACACTACGATGGGATAAATCTATTTCGCACCTTTATTTCAAAATAAAATTGTCTGAAATTAAGGGTCGGTATGGAATGGGGTAATGGAATGGGCTTTGGAATGGAATGAACAAAGGAATTGAATGGACAAGGTAATGGAATGATTCATTACTATCCCATTGACATGTTTGGTTACCATGTGGGAATAAAATGAATTATTAGATTTTTTATTTTTTTGGTAAGCTAGAAAAATCCGGAATAAAATAAAAATGATAGTGAGTGGCGGTGGGATGGTGGTGGTGGGCGGCGAGCAGTAATGGTGGTGGCGGGCTGTGGCGATGGGCGGGAACCGGGAGCGATTGTTGGTAGTGGTAGGTGGTGGTGATAGTGGGTGGTGGTGGCGGTGGCGGGCAGTGATGGTCTGTTGGTGGCGGTGGTGTTGGGCAGCACTGATAGGTGGTGGAGAGTGACTGGTGGTGGCGGCGGAAGTAGGAGATGGTGGTGGTAGGCGGCGGTGGCTGTTGGTGGTAGTGGCGGGGTGGTGGTCGACGGCGGCAGAGGCAGTTAGCGGTGGTGGTGGGTGGCGGAGGCGCGGTGGTGGTCGGCGACGGAGGCGGGTGGTGGCGGTGGCAGGCGGCGGAGGCGCAGTGGTGGTCGGCGGCGGAGGCGGGTGTTGGTGGTGGCGGGCGGCGGAGGCGGGGTGGTGGTTGTCGGTGGAGTCGGGTGGTGGTGGAAGGCTGCGGGTGCGGGGTGGTGGTCGGCGGCGGAGGCGGTGGTGGTGAGAGGATAATGGGTAGTGGTAGTGGAGGTGTTATAGTGTGAAAGATGGATGGAATGAAAAAAAAAACATGGGGGTGGATGGAATGAATTTGGGGTATTTTAGGGGGAATGAAATGGACATGATAATGGGTGATTCCATTCCATCGACTAACCAAACACATCTTTTTTCATTCCATCGTAATAGTCCATTCCATTCCGCCTCTCATTCATGCATACCAAACGCTACCTAAGTGCTTTTGTATTGTTTTTTGAATATGAATTAACTTTTGAATGATATTTTATTATGAAATCATGTATTTTTTGAGTTAATGTTGAATTTATATGAAAGTACAAGGTAAACTATGTAAACCCAGTTGAACCTCACGGTCCAAATTGGTTCAAGTGGTTGTACCATTTTTTAATCTAATCCGGTATGAATAAAATACCGATTTTTAAAACATTGATAATAGTATTTAAACATCTAAAATTTTTTATACTAGAATTTATAAATACTTTTTGTTTAAATATAACTGAAAAAATATTGAAAAATGGTAACGAATACACTTGTTATATATATATATATATATATATATATATATATATATATATATATAACAATGGAGAGAGAGAATAGTAATTTGGAATTCCATTTTTAATCATTTTGGGTAGTTGACTTTGACTAATATTTGATTGATTCTACCCGTATAACTGAAGACTTCATACAAAAAAAAATGTGTGTTAGTTGACAAATATTTACACTTAGGAAATTAGTTGTGATTTTAGCATAAGTAAATTGACATCTTTGTCAAACTGATAACATAAAAAATTAGTTTTAAAATTACGAATGCATTAGTAGTTAGACTCTATACCGACTTGTAACAAAAGGTTTGTGTGATACAAATTGTTTTTTAAAGATAAACTAATCGACATATAAATTTATAATTAAATATGTCATCTTATAAAACTAGAAAATATATAACACTAAAGGCCTTTTATACAATAATAATAAAAAAACAATACAAACCATAAATCTGAATTAAAAATGACAATCCAACATCAGAAGGAAACCAAGAGACGATGAAGAGTTTTTATGCTATTAGCTATTCTGTTGATTCTTACAAAACAAATCACACTCAAACAAATAATTAAAAACTTAGGTAGTGTTTGATATGGAGTAATGGAGCAAGAAATGAAATAAGTCATTCAAAGGTAATGAATTTAGATATGTTTGGTTGACAAATGAAATGAAATGATCAATTACAAATGGAATCCCAATTAATCTAAAAATATGAAATTCATTCCTCCCTTAAACCCTGTTTTCTTTTTCATTCCTTTCATGACCTATTTATTTTTTTCATCCCTACCCTTGGAGATTGTCCTCCCCAATTTAATTTACACGAATTCAAGACTGAAAATATTATTCCGTGAAATACTTTATGGAAATCTAATTTTTAAAATTATTTTGTGATACTGAAAAGCGACGATAGTTAATTATAATCACCTTTTGACATTTACAAATCGGTGAGCACAAATTTCTGGTGTCAATTATACAAACATGTTAGGATATAATCACCTTCTGATTTGGATGTATATGTGAGCAGAAGGTTACAAACTGAAATGCTCTCAATTATCTACAAAGGATCGTTCATGTTCACAGGGTGTAGACTACAATATGTTGTGAAAATTAATAAGTGTTCTTTAGTTTAAGAAGAGTATAGTTGTCATCTTTAATAAATTGTATTCTATTTATTGTCTACCAAACAATATAAAGTAATGATTCATTTTATTCTTTTAGGATAACCAAACATGACAATGGAACAATATAATTCAATTTATTCCTTTGTCCATTCCATTCCATTTCATCGTTCATTATATTCTGTTATCCATTTCATTATATCATACCAAATAGGCCCTTAATGTCTTTATTATGAGTCTTTATAGATTAGTTCAAGTCCATCACTTCTCCACCTCCAAAACATAAGCCTAGATTTGATTACCTTGTTTGATTTAAAAGTATAATTAGTATAAAATTTTAGATGCAATTTAAAAGTATAGAGTAAATAAATATTTAATTATCATCTCATCTTGTAAAATCATCTATATGGACCAGTTTTCACCGGTTTTATTAGTATCCTTCAAACGTCATAGCCTCACTAAATAAAAACTTAATGTCTTTATTATGAGTCTTTAGAGAGTAATTTAAGTCCATCACTTCTCCACCTTCATGACATAAGCCTAGATTTAATTACCTTGTTTTATTTAACTTAAAAGTATAATTATTATAAGGTTATAGATTCAATTTAAAAATATAGAGTAAATGAATATTAAATTATCACCTCGTCTTGTAAAATCATCTCTATGGACCAGTCGTCACCGGTTTTGTTATTATCCTTCAACTGTCATAACCTCAATATATGAAACTTCAAAATACAATTATTCTAAAGGACATCCAAGTCATTCAACATGGTTATGTTTTGTGGCTCCATTGCTCTGGTTGTCAAACAATAAGCATACAAACAAATAATTAAATTGATATTCATTAAAATATATGAATATAACTATTTTTTCGTATAAAAAAAAGAAGTTGAATAATAGAAATGACAATTACAAAAAGCTGTGAATTTGATTCTTTGAAAGATAGAGAAGATGCGAGTGTGAAAATTTTTCAGTTATAGTGTAATTATATATAGGCATGTAATAATAGATATATTTTTGGTTGGTTAATTAAACATGGAATGTTGTTTAATCTATTAATACTATTAAAACAATAGAGTTTGTGTTCACATGCCCTCTTCCTATTGGTCCATTGATAATCTTTTCATTTATATCAACCACTTCTCTATATTTCTTGACAATAAAATATTTCTAAAACATAATAAAGTATTAGACAACTCATTTGTATTAATTTCTATTAATTCTATGATTGGATTTTCCATAAACAACTTGAAATCTTTGAATTTCTTACTATTAAAATAATTCTATATTAAATTAAAAAAGACCTCCTATTGAATGCACCCCTTATTATATCTTATAACTCACGACTCATTCAATCCGAATATTTCATTACCCGTTTGTTAGTTATATGAGATAATTGATAAAATTCATAATTGATCATTCATGTTCTTACTATATGATCTTATAAATGGTGACATTCGTCAATTTTTGAACCCGAAACCTTACCCGTCCCGATTTTTGGGAAACCCTAAAATTTTATGTTTTTATACGAGTATTTAGATAGTAAAACGTTTTTTTCAAATTTTGTAAACTTAATTTTTTTAATGAGAGAATATTTGAACTTGTGCTTATGACGTAATAATAGCATATTAATTGTTAATAACTGTTTAAATTATTATTCTTTCTATATCCTAATAAATGGTTAAATGTAAGACCCCGTCTCCCGGTGATCCCACAGTTGGTATTCATTCAATGATGCTTACGAAAATACCTAAACTTAAAACAGCTCATTCCATTAAAATAACCAATTCAGAGTATATGTTCAGCGGAAAACATAATTTATAACGCAAATTCCCAAAATCAGATTAAAATATATTTAATATAACATTAAAAGAGAATGTTTAATTATTGAAACTTCCGACTAAGTATGCCTTCAACCGACCGAGTAGTCTCGAGCACGTCCAAGCGGTAAGCATCCTCCTCTTAACCTGAAACTCACACTAACATGTACACAAAGTCAGCTTAAGCTGAGTGAGTTCAAGTTTAAATAAATAATATCTTTAATAATGATAGATTTTCATTCCTCAGAAGCCACAGTATGCTACGGTGACCACCGTAAGCTACGGTAGCCCCTGCAGAAACACCATATCGACAATAATAATAGTAATCATTCTTATATATAAACATCTCTATACATGCTTTCCTATATATATATATATATATATATAACATTCAATAATAACATTCAGGGCCGAGAAAACGTACAACCCCAACACGTAACATTCCATCAACGCGTGCAAACACGAAGTAGTCATACGTAACATCCGTAATCTTTAACGGCTACATCATTTGCCAATTATTGGTCATTCAACACTATATATACATACACATCCATACGTCATTCAATGTTATCATTTCAAGGCCTATCCTATATAAATAAGCCTATGCAAGATAATTTAAACGGTTCTTCAAGCAAAATCGTTTAAGTGTACATGCTAGCCCAAAAACTTAAAAAGAGTTAAAAGGGGCATCATGAACTCACCTGAGACAAGACACGAATTCACCACGAGCTAGATGATTCCTAGGTAATCCCAAAATTCAAACACCTGTCGATTTACCTTCAATCAATACTAATGACGTCGAGATGACTCGTTTATCCTACGAGATATTCTAACATAAATCGAGTTACCTAAACCCTCGACCTCATCAAACTAAATAACAACAGCCCCCGAGGCCTCATGTTCACCAAAACGACCCTTAGTTACTCCCGGGAATAAAGATTTCCCAATTTGCCCCCGGAAGAACTAGGTGACACTAATACGCGTGTTTAATCGTTTAGGCATCTAACATCTAACTCAGCCCCGTGTGGACCCAAATTTGATAAATTCACATCCAACAAGTCCACACGACGCTACACGAGTCAAATGGGTCGGTAACTCGCAAGTTCAACGCACCAACTATTCAATAAATGCAAATACGCATTGTACCTACCCGTTTGAGTAACCGACACCCAATTCAGCCCCAATAATTATAAAAATCATTTTCCAACAGCCCTTACATTAAACCAAAGCAACACGAACTGAATTGGTCATCACTTATTTCATCCCTCGCGTTAAACGCAACCAAACACCATTCTAGACAACCGAAAACTAGTTTTCAATCTACAACTAGTTGACCAATCTAACGAACACCAATGAACATAATTTTAAAGTATGTTATACTAGACATACCTATGAAGATTTTGGTGCAAAAAAACTCAACCACAACAGTCCCAGAATTGATAAATTGGACAACCACCCGGTAAGCCTAAAACAAGTGATTTAACAATCAATAGGCGAGTTATTGTAAGTCCCGAATCTGGATCACTACAATTATGATATCAATATAACAAGTATAGGTTCGGAATACCTATACTCGGTGATTCAAGAACACAAATAGATAAAGTAAATTAACACGATGTTGCTTCAAAACACACGTATATTGATGAATACGTCGGGTGCTTAAGCACTTACAATACTTGAACAAAGACTTGGAATGAACAAACTTAACCCTATACCTCATACATCTATATATAGGGAACCAACTAGTAATGGACAGCCCAAAACAGCCACCAAGCCCACCGAGAACACATAAGTGTTCTCGGTTTACATATTAACTCACAACCCAAGCCCAAAACAACTAGAATTGACACAAACTAAGCTCAAACCACAAAACTAGGCCCAACAATCTCCCCCTTGGTTTGCAGCTTGGTCTTTAATCTTGCTCCATGTAGTCAACATCAGCATCCTTCAAAGCGCCTGCCCAAAACATGCAACGAATGGTTGTGGCTACCATACTTGTGAATTCTTTAGCAGTCGTTTCAAAAATTGGATCAACAACTATTTGAAAAGTACTAAGGGTGTGGATGTCTCTTTCTCCCAGATTTAATAGGTCTCTTGGTTCAACAAATCAGTACTGACCCTTTCCCTTCTCTAGCTTAATAATGACAGTGGCAGACACGCTATCATATATCCAGAATTTCATATAATCCAAGGTGCCATCTGGAATCTGGTCAGGGACAGGAATGTGAGTGGTTTTGTTTGTTGCAGGCCACATGACGTTAACCATAGTTTTTCCAGTCCTAGGATCTTGAATCCCTTTGGATTTCTTTAGGAATGAGTCAGCAGTCTTCATATTCGGGAAGCCTCGATCAACCTCTCGTTTCAGGAAATTCCAGAACTCAGTACCTCTTTTATCATTAGTTGGATTAGTGAATGGAGAATTGATTAAATCACTTAAATCCATTTTCGTCCAGGAGCCAAAATCTTTCATCTTATAGTATTCAGTGACCCCTGATTTCCTTTTTACCCACCACATATTTTTATCCGCATCAAAGCCCCATGATAGAACTCCCGATCGATCACCATATTTACTATTAAAGCCCTTTTGAAATTCAATAACAAACCTGTCTAGATGATCTAACGACTCGACATTCTGATTTGAGTTTTTCATTACCAGCAGCTTTTTCTTTTCTTTTTCAAGCACATTCTTCTTGATTCTATCAGATTTCTCTGTGGAGACAGGAGGAGCATCTAGATATTTTTGCAGAGATTCCGAGTCATCAATATTTTCAATAGGATGAGCAGTAGAGCTCGCACCTTGACTCACATTGGGTACTTTAGAAGTTACATCATCACTGCCTTTGAATTCATCTCCAAACTTTTGAAATAGCTTTTGTTGGAGGTCAAGATATAGTGCAGTTAATTCTCCCATATTCGACTGTAATTTTTTAACTTGGAGTCTTTATCAGAATTACCCGCCTCCAATTCCTGAATACGAACATCTTTGACTACCGAATCTTGTTCGAGTTCAAAAACCCGACGTTGTAATGCATGAACATCAACAGGAGCATCTTCAAGAATCACCCCTTTACCTTTATTTTGAAGATAGGTTTCCTGCATCGCCAGAATCTGGGCAACTTTGTCTGACATACTGGTGCTTGACTGACCCTGAGTGTCTGGGCCAGATAAGCCGGAGGGAATATCTGTAGTGGCGGTGTGAGGAATTTCTGCCTCAAAATCAAAGTCAAAATCATCACCGAAATCACTAGTTAGCAAATCATGGAATGATGGCTCATCAGTAGGTATATCTTGTTCAGCTTGTGTTTCTGAAGCAGGTGTCTCAGGTTGGATTTGAACTGGGTTGGTTGTTTCATTTGTTGTTGGTGTAATGGTTGTTTGAGACTCATTTATCAGCACTCCAGGCCTCGGATCTTTCTTTCTACGTTTTCAAGGATCTAGGTCTGCAGTTGGATCTTCAGCTATGTTTTCTTCATTGACTTCAGCAACAGACTGAGGAGGTTTCAGAGCAGTTGACTGTAATAAAGTTTTCACAGCTTTCAAGGCACTTAAATTTTCAGTACTTGGAGGGATATCTGTCTGACGGTGTTCAGTTTCATCATCTTCATCATCATAAAGTTCGAAAGTAGCAACACGTGGTTGAGCCGGTACCACATGTTCATCAGCAACCTGAGCCAAAACAGGCTCAGCTTCTGTCTCAGCAAATCGTCCGAATTTCACCAGAGCATGAAGGCCCCGATAGACGATCTTGGACCTTTTCTGTTTTGTTTCATCAACCCAAAAGTGCTGGGTCCCAAAGACTTCATGTCCATAGTATCAACAGATTTCACAAGATCTGGAAAGTGAGAATCAAAAATCATTCTGCATGAACCTTGGATACATAAGAAACATTTACTTCTTCTTCACTTTCAGATTGCTCATCATTTCATTGAAAACGAACTTGGAATAATTTAATTCCAGTCCATGATCTGAGCAACGATTGCGAACATCTGAGTGTGACTGATCTCATTAGAGCCCCCTTTCCTACCAGACAAGCAAGTGAAAAACGTGTGAATCAAGAATCTCCAATATGTATGAAACAGTTTCTTGATTGCTGGAGGATAGGTGCCCTCGTAACCCATCCTTGCAAGAACTTCTCGGACAACAGCAATAGAATACTCGGTTGGGTAATCAGGTTGATCATCAAATAATAACACCTCTCTCACAATCGCCTCAGTGATGCTCACTGGCTTCTTCTGTATTTTGGAGTCTATGGACATGACTCCGTCTTGTCCTTGAGGATTGATTGATGCATTGCTCCAAAAATCAGAGATCATCTTCTTGCAGAAGACAGGATTCTCTCGTAGTGTATGAGAGATCCTACAAGTGTTGAGAGCCAATATAAGTATCCAGCCACGTTGTGTGAGTCAACAACCTTCAATTCATTTTGGTCGGCCATATCTGCACCAAACATATCAAGTTAGATATCAACTAGGTTTGATTAACAGTGTTTAACTATTTTTATGAGAGTTTTCTTTTGGACCCAGATCAGTATATGGCCCCAAATCTCCTATAGGAACCAAAAGAAAGTACTTGACGGCCCAAGTTCATAGCCTGGAATAGGTTTGGGCCTTAACAGTGAGGGTTAGGCCCAAATGGGGAGATCTCGGTCAACAGACGCGTTCTCGGTCACCACAAGGTTTTCGGTCAGTAGCGATTAATGAAAATTTGCCGAGAATAGAGGTTCTCGGTCAGTATTTAGCCGAGAACAAGTGTTTTCTATCAAGACTTGACCGAGAACATTGTTTTCTGTCAAAATAGAGGGTTCTCGGTCAACCAAAGTCAACCGAGAACTTCTTTGATAGCTGTGGACATAAAACTCTTGGGTTTCCTCATTGGGAAACGTGCGTTCATCTTCAATCACCGAGATCCCCACATAAACCACCAATAAACCTGCAACATCTTGTTCAAAAACATCAGCCGAAAACGCTAAATAAAACCAATATTCCCATCAAGACCCTAAAAGCTCATAAATCCAATTTTGAATTAAGGTCACCCATGAAATCAGTTCATGGTAACACTAAGATTGTCCTCAGTAGCATATAAGACTCGTTTGATCTCGTCCAGTACCTGCTAGTCAACAATGAACACTTTAAAATGTGATTAGTGAGGGAGAATTCGATTTCGGCAAAGGTGACTTGGTGAGATGATCTCGGCTGAGAAGATTGAGGGGTTTGAGGTTTAAAGAGTAATAAGAGAAAATAAAACTTGAAGGTGTACTTATACTCATATCAGACGGGCCGAAAACCATTACTGGGCTTAAAATAAGCCGAAAACCAAAA
This sequence comes from Bidens hawaiensis, assembly GCF_021521415.1. Taxonomy (NCBI): domain Eukaryota; kingdom Viridiplantae; phylum Streptophyta; class Magnoliopsida; order Asterales; family Asteraceae; genus Bidens; species Bidens hawaiensis. The sequence continues at coordinate 58,156 of NW_027495673.1, forward strand.
TCAGCCCAACTAAGTTCATGACCCAATTGGAAAGGTCCAAAACTTTCAAAGCCTAAGTTTAAGAAAACATGATTTGTACAAACGTTTCGAGGAGAATAATTTCGAGGTAAAATAATAGAATTAGACAAGGAGAAACAACATCTAAGAAATAAGATCAAAATAAAGTAAAATAATTATTTATCCACAAAAACAACTCCTTTTCTAATTTAAAGTTGGGATAAAATTTCAGTTCATAATAAAACTGCCGCCCCTTTTTATGAAAAAATCCGAACATGGAATCATATTGTTTAAGAGGTTGTCACAAGAATTCATGTTCAGCGTTATTATGACATAAGAGACAGGTTGATAGCAGGTATAACATACTTAGCATGATTTTCATTGCATCAGTGATATGATTAGGGTTCAGTTCGGCATAAAGCTTAGATGGACATCACTCATGGACCTGTGGTACCTCCTATCTCTTCTCAAAGCGTATTTGGCTTTCCCCAGACACCCCAATTTGACTCCAACCCCCTAGTGCTTGATCAATTTTTTTTTTTATAAACGCAAAATTTTAGGCTTTAAGGTTGAACGTTGGATTTAGTGCCAGTAAACTGACAAACCTTTCATTCGAGACATGACAGGACTTACTTGTGTGCCCCCATCTCTGTAGTTTTAGTTTGTCCCTTTAAGCCTTTATTAAAAATAATTTAATAATAGATAAGTAACTCATAAATAATTCTTTTGCTGATTTTTTTTAATAAATAAACATAATAGCACAATATTTCTGGTGATCAAGACACTAACGGGCTCATGTATGACTGGGTAATTGCTTTTCTGCCTATCATTCGGACAGATGTATCTGGAGACATGCACCTGTCTTCAAAATGACTCTCCACATTAAGTTTAGCAAATTTAGTTTATATCACTTTAACTTTTACGCATCATGGAAAGCTACCGTACAATATCAATGACTGTTATAGATCCTTTTAAGCTTAATAACTTCACCCGTTAGGCACACAAAAACAATTTATCTATCATTTAACAAAGGTTGGATCAATTTTCATTTGAAAATATTTTTGATGTTTCTAAAAGCTGATAACTGAATAGTAATATCATTTCCCATTGGAGTTACAAAAGAAACAGCGTGTTGAGTATTCAGTCAACCCGGGTAACTATCAAGCTTTTAGGTAAATGGCTATCCAGTATGACCACAAGTGGTTAACCAGACCAACCATGCATATATGTGCATGTCCTTCCAGCTCTAGGTTGCCGACATAATTTTAAGTGAAAGAGCACAGAACACAAAAAACACATCATTATCGCCCCGGGTGCTTTCGGTCGTTGGGTAAATGGTTATCCTGTGAAACTACAAGTAGAACATCGGACCAACCATATACGAGTATATGTCCTTCAAACTTGAGCAACCGACATAATTTTAAGCGAGAATAAGTTTTATTAAAATATTTTTAATAAAAACAACACACGCACACTATTTTTGTCTTTTTGAATTTTTTAATAAAAACAACACACGCACACTATTTTTGTTTTTTTTTGAATTTTTAATAAAAACAACACGCGCACACTATTTTTGTCTATTTTGATTTTTCTCCCCCTAAATTTGTGCAAAAATAAACTAACTGTACAAATTTATCCCCAAAAAGACTCAATCCTCGAAACGAAGCATTTTTAGAAAACTCACAAGCACATTAAATTTTGCTGTTCCAACCGGTTTTGTAAATAAATCCGCCACGTTGTTATCGGTGTGGACTTGTTCAAGACGAATCAATTTCTGATCGAAACAGTCACAGATAAAATGAATTTTGATATAGATGTGCTTGGTTTTAGAATGTTGGACAAGGTTTTTCACAATAGCAATGGATGCATCATTATCACAGAAAATAGGAGTGTTAAGAAATTTCAAACCGTAATCCAGCAACTGATTTTGCATCCAGATAACCTGAGAGCAGCAAGCGGATGCGACAACATACTCTGCTTCGGAGGTTGAGGTGGATACTATTTGTTGTTTCTTACACTGCCATGAGATGAGGCGGTCTCCAAGAAATTGGCAACCGGCTGACGTGGATTTTCTGTCAATGTCATCTCCACCATAATTGTTGTCAGCAAAAGCATAAAGATCAAATTCTGATTGTTTGGTATACCAAAGACCTAACTTTGGTTGTCCCTTCAGATATCTAAAAATACGTTTAACAGCAGTTAAATGAGAGAGTTTAGGATTAGCCTGGAAACGAGCACACTGGCAGACTGCAAACAAAATGTCAGGACGACTTGCTGTCAAATACATCAGAGACCCGATCATCGATCTGTAGTATGTTTGATCTACGGGACTCCCATCAGGATTCGATGACAGCAGTGGTCTTTCCGCCATGGGAGTATTGGCACTTTTTGAATCTTGAAACTCGAACTTTATTAGCATATCCTCAATATATTTCCCTTGATGGAGTAAGATCCCTTCAGAACTTTGACGAACTTGTAACCCTAGAAATGTAGTCATCTCACCCAACGAACTCATCTCAAACCTCTTCCTCATCACCTCTTCAAATTCTGTACACAACTCTGTGCTTGTGGATCCAAAAATAATGTCATCAACATAGATTTGGACGAGAATCAAATCCTTTCCAACAGTCTTTCGGAACAAGGTTTGATCGATGGTTCCACGCTTGTACCCATGATCAAGGAGATGCTTGGTCAGTGTAGCATACCACGCTCGAGGAGCCTGATGTAGCCCATACAAGGCCTTGTCTAGTCTGTAGACGTGATTTGGTTTCTTGGAATTTACAAAACCAGGTGGCTGATCAACATAAATTTCTTCTTTAACTTCTCCATACAGAAACGCAGTCTTGACATCCATCTGATACACAGTGAACCCCATGAACGAAGCATATGCCAGAAAGATTCTGATAGCTTCAAGTCTAGCTACTGGGGCATAGACTTCAGTGTAATCTAATCCCTCAACCTGACGAACACCTCGAACTACCAATCTAGCCTTATTACGTACAATAACCCCTGTGTCATCTTGCTTGTTTCTGAAAACCCATCTAGTGTCAAGAGCTTTCTTTCCTTCTGGCAATTTAACCAATCTCCAGACCTTCAACTTATCAAACTGATTCAACTCTTCATGCATCGCATCGACCCAACTTGGTTCTTGAAAAGCCATTTCTACATTTTTAGGTTCAATTTGAGAGATGAAACACGAGAACATACAACTGTTTATGTGTCCGGTTTGGCTTCTGGTGGACACACCCGCTTCAACTGGACCTATGACATTTTCAATCGGATGATCTTTCTGAATTCTTGATGGAATTAACTGTTCAGAGACATCAATGGCGTGCTGCAGATTTGACAAATTCTTGATATCATCAACAAGAGGGTTTTTCCATCCAGATGTTTCTGTGCTGTTAGAGTATGAGGTGCCGGCAACATATTCATTTGGAATGTCATCGGGAAACAAAGTGCTCCCGAAGATCTGACGAATGGTACTCTCCCCCTCAACATTTGTTGCACTTTCACTGGTGTTTGGTTATGGAGTATTTTTGGACTGACTTTCAGTGGCAGGTGAAACCACATTCGATTCTATAGAATCATCATCAATCAGTGGAGACATATGAGACCCAGTCTGTGGATTTCAGTTGCAACTTCCACCGTGGAATTACATGGAAGTTCGGAGTTGATGACTTGAAACACATTGAATGGTTTGAAAAATTCATTGTAATCGAATAACCAGTCGGGACGGACACGAGCATCAGTCTCATTTTCTTCCAACCAACGAACTTCATAGGACTCTATAATCTGTTTGGTGGACTTGTTGTAAACCCTGTAAGCTGTATTTCCCGCATACCCAACAAAATAACACCCATTAGCTGCAGCCCCAAACTTTGGTGTGGTTCAAAATTTTGTAAAGTACATGAACAACCAAATGCTCTAAAATGTGCAACCGTGGGTTGATAACCGTAAACAATCTCATATGGCGTCTTCATCTTTGATTTGTTGATTATTACCCGATTCTGAACATAACATGCCGTGTTAACAGCTTATGCCCAAAAGAACAGTGGCAATTTGGAGTCACACAACATTGTTCTAGCAGCTTCGATAAGGGTTCGGTTTCTTTTTTCAGCCACACCGTTTTGTTGAGGAGTACGTGGGGCGCTAAACTGACGAAGCACCCCTTTTTCTGAGCAGAAATGATTCAGAGTCGCATTCTTGAATTCTGTTCCGTTGTCACAACGAATTCCCTTCAGCTTCAGATTCAGTTGATTTTCCATGAGCACAATGAACCTCTTGATGAGATCTGCAGTTTCACTCTTATTTGACAAGAAAAATACCCATGTAAAACGTGAGTAGTCATCAGTAATAACAAGACAATAAGAGCTACGAGATAAACTTAGAACATGAACTGGCCCGAAAAGGTCCATATGAAGTAGTTGAAAAACAGATGAAATGGTATTAATCAATTTTGGCTTGTGAGATTTTCGATGATGTTTGCCCAAAGCACAAGCCACACATTTTTCAACGGTCACAAAATCCTTGGTTGGTAAACCATGCACTAAATTGATTTTAGCAAGACGATTCAAGTTTTTAGTATTAGCATGACCAAGCCGACGATGCCAAAGCATCGCATTATGTTCCGATACTTTTAAAAACAAGCATGTTATTTCGTCAGGAACATTTTTGTTCATGTCGATCACATAAGCACCTTTTCGTTGTGATCGAACAAGAATCCAATCTTCTGGTATGATTATACCGGGTTTCAGAATTAAGCACTCCTTTTTAGTAAAATGAGTTGAAAAATCTTTGTCACAAATTTGTGACACGCTCAAAAGACTGTGCTTCAATTCTGGAACAAAATTAACATTTTCAAACCTTAAAACACCGTTACTTACAGTACCCTTCTGAGTGATCTTTCCTTTTTCACCTCCCGCAAAAGACACGTACCCACCGTTAAATGTTTGAATGTCGTGTAGCTGGGTAATGTCTCCTGTCATGTGCCTGGAACAGCTACTATCAACATACCAAGGTCTGATGATATACCTCCTTAGCTGTCCCTGCACAAAGCGCAGGACTAGTTAGTTTTTGGTACCCAGTCCATACTTACACTGGGTGACCGTGACTCATCTACAGTTGTTACGGATTGCCATGACATATCCTTTTGATCATCAAAAATAGATTTTGTTGAGTCTTTTGCTGGAGATTTAGGCAACCATCTATGTCTGTGTGATTTGGAATTATATGTACGAATGGTTGTCGTAACCTCCGGTGATTTGGTCGTGGAAGTGACGAATCTGCCCTTTTCTCCTGTTTGGACTTAGTCTTAGTGTTTATACTAGCATTTGAATTTGAAACATCTTTTCTGACCATTCTTTTGGACATGTTAGGTTTGGTCTGATGAGCACTAAACCTACCGGATTTGTTTCGATTCCAATCATCGTCAAAGGAACTAGCTGGATAATGCCTGAATCCCTTTTTGTACGCATTACAAGGCATATATGGCATATTCCTTTGATAAAATCCGTAGTAGGGAATGTACGGACGATATGGACAATTTCTGGCAATATGACCAGGAGTGCCACAGATAAAACATGTTTGACGTTTTATAAAAAAACTCATTTTGGGCAGCTCCTTGTTTGGACTGATTGTGTGGACCAGTCTGCTTAGATTTGTGAGAATTCATATTCCCCCTTTTAAACTTGTCACCTTGTTTGTCATTAGAGCATCCCTCCTTAACAAACTTTGGTGCAGCATATTTTTCTGATGTTTTTGAGTTTTTTGAAGTTTTGTTTTTATTAGGAACCACATTTTTAGAGTTTAAAATCTCAACCGAATCAACCTCACAAGAATCCTTGCTCTTTAAAACAGAGCCCACACAAACAGTCGAAATAACAGAATTCAAAATAGGAAGTTCTAAAGAAATATCAGAAACATCATTATTATCAAAATCAAAACACGTTTCGTCATCCTCATCAGTCCATTCCTTCACAATTATTCTTTCTGCATATGAAGTAGATAAATTAGAATTATTCATATTTAAAGTAGACGAACCAGCATCAGCAGAGCTGTTTCCTTCACCTTTGTCCTGTTTACCATACTTCATATCCTTTATCTTTTCTTCATGTTCTTTGGTGATAGGAGTAGGGACATAATTGTGATTGTATGGTGGGGGAACTTCACTGAATCCTATCCCCTCCCCTTCATTTTTTTTCCACCATAGTTTGTTTTCAATCATTGAGCTGACTACTTTACTGGAACCTTTGAATTTTTTAAAATTAAATTCTGCCTTTTCAAACTTACTAGTTAGATTTAAGATTTCTAACTTGGAAGCTTCCAGTTTAGCAGTTAACTCAGCAATTTCTTGTTTGGCATCACGATGGTGACAGCTCTTAATGCTAAAATCAGACTTAAGTTTCTTAATGTCCTTGTTAAGAGATTCAATTTTGTCTAAAAATCCCTTTTCATTTTTCTTAAGTTTGAAACTCTCTGATTTTATTCTTTCCATATCTCTACTTAGACTGTCATTATGAAGTTTATACATTTCTATTTTCTCACCACAATTTAAAGAACATGGTTGAAAACATACCTCAGATGTGTTTGGAGAGGTAAATACCATGTATGCAAACTGGAGCTCCTTGACCTTCTCCTCAGCAATGTTTTCTTCTTCCGAGTCTTCAACAGTTGCGAAATTCGCAGTCTGATTTCCAATGTTCAGCACAACCATCTGACATTCCCAAGAGACGTTTGAGCAGCCATACCCCTTTCACCATTACCCGAACTACCTCCAGCCTCACCCCGAGCATTTCCAACTGGAACCAAAGCCCTTTCCGTATTCCCATCCTTAGCCGGATTAGTGCATTCACGAGCAAAATGACCAGGCCCGTGACAGTTGTAACACCTGAGAGTCTCTTTGTTAAAACCCACTTTTCAATTATTTGGCATGTTCCAATTATTTCTACCCGTCCTTTTGGTAAACTTCTTAGCACGGAAAACCACCATGGCAATTTGCCACGAAATGTCCATTTCTTCAACATCATCAGGATGAATCTGATCTAGTTCAGTAGCAGCCATGAGTTGAACCAAATCTCTGGCCAGAAAGGCATGGTAACAATTCATAAATCGCGCCATTAATGCGATATTATCTTGAGTTTCTTTTGGTATAGTGGGGATATGGCTGAAGTTCTAACTCGGGTTGGTCTTACCAGAATCATTTGTAGACTGACCAGACTTGGTGAAAAATACTGGAGCTGAGTAGGGTGAATTGGATGATGATGATTGACCAAGGGTAGAAGAAAACATCTGAAAGTTTCCCTGTGGTGGTTGTTGAGTGGAATTGAACAGTGAGAAGCTATCTTGTGACATGAGAGCACTATTAGACGCAACGTTATATCCAGCAGCACTATAAGAACTAGCATGATTTATTGCCCGCTGTTTATCGTCCATATCACAGGCTTTAATAGTAGCAATCATCTCAGTTATGCTCATTCTATTGAGGTCTTTAGTCTTTTTTATAACTGCAACATTTATGTCCCAATTCTTTGGAAGAGAATTCACAAACTTGTTAATTTCAGAGGTTTGTAGAAAGATTCCAGCAGTTCTCATTTCAGTTACAAGAGAGATAAATCTTTGAAGTTGAGACTCCAGTGTCTCTCCCAGAACATGATTGAACATGTTAAACTTTTGTCTCAGCAGATCTTGGCGATTTCTTTTCATGTCCTCATTTCCTTCATAAACCTCTATTAGTGCGGCCCACAATTCCTTAGCTGTTCGGAGTTCTCTAAACTGAAGGGCAATCTCGGGTGAAAGTTCCATGGTTAAAGTTGGGAGAGCTTTCTCATCTTCTTCAACCTTAGCAAAGTCATCATCATCATAGTCATCAACCGGCTTTACAAGAACCTCGTTAGTATTCTCCCTTTAATAAGTGATTATTTGAGGTCCCCTCATGATGCTTCTCCAAATTTTCGCATCTTTCATTTTGGCATAGTGTTCGAAACGGAATTTCCATTCACTAAACCCCTCGTGGGACAATAAGCAGGGTATACAGTAGCAGTACCCATGATGGAGTCAAGTTCTTGGTGAAGCGATGAATTGATGGAGCTGCTGCCATTAGTAATCTGTGCCATTTTTAATTTGAATTTAAAATTAAGTCCAATTAAATTATTAAGCCCAGTCAAAAGTCCAAGTCCAATGCAAGCTAAGCCCAACAAAGTAAACTGGGCTAAGAATGAGATGAAACACGCTGACCGAGAACTAGAATTACAGGACTTTCACCGAGAACTCAGGTATTGACTTGAAATTGACCGAAAACTAGAATGTTGACCAAATCTTTCACCGAGAACTCAGGTATTGACTAGAAATTGACCGAAAACTCAATTTGTTGACCCACTGTTGACCGAGAACACAGACAAACCGAGAACTAAGAGAGGCCGAGAACACACAGCTACCGAGAACAATCCTCAGCCGAGAACTGATGATTTTCAAGAGCTACATTGGCCGAAAACCAAAAGAAATCTTCAACAAACTTGTAACAAACTTCCAAAAATATAGGATTTGATTTTAGTTTCAGATCAAGATCAATCTTTGCGAAAAAAATAGCTCAGTCTTCTTCTCCGATCGGTTTCTCGCCAAAAAACATATTATACCCTTGTAATCCCAAATCGTTGATATTACAATGACGAGCCTGAAAAGGTCTAAGGTTCTGATACCAATTGTAAGTCCCAAATCTGGATCACTACAATTATGATATCAATATAACAAGTATAAGTGCGGAATACCTATACTCGGTGATTCAAGAACACAAATAGATAAAGTAAATTAACACGATGTTGCTTCAAAATACACGTATATTGATGAATACTTTGGGTGCTTAAGCACTTACAATACTTGAACAAAGACTTGGAATGAACAACCTTAACCCTATACCTCATACATCTATATATAGGGAACCAACTAGTAATGGACGGCCTAAAACAGCCACCAAGCCCACCGAGAACACATAAGTGTTCTCGGTTTACATATTAACTCACAACCCAAGCCCAAAACAACTAGAATTGACACAAACTAAGTTCAAACCACAAAACTAGGCCCAACAGTTATAATGATCATTAAGGTGTAAAGACTTGGGGAAACATGGGACTAGCCTTCACTTGAAGTTTTACACCCTAATATTGGCTGCACAAAAGAAAATAAGCAGGTCGGGGGCTGCTCTAATTCCAATCGGACACAAAGAAGAAAGAAAGAGACATTGTAAGTGGGGGACAAGGAAACAAAGGTAAGTGGGGAATGGTTGAATGATTCCACTTGAATCATTTCTTGATGAGCTGCTCCTTCTTGCTGGCCGATCAATTAAAGGAGGTAAATGGGGACCAAGAGCACAAAGGTAAGTGGGGAAGTGGTTGAATGATTCACCTGCTAGAAGCTAGGTGTTTGTGGTTGGTCATGGTGTGTCTGAGGTGTGTTGATTGAAACATGTTCAATCACAGATGGTAACTGTGACCGTAAATCATGTCGGTAAAATGATGATGGAGGAAACTGCATCAATTCCTATTGCAATTTTTGAGCTGTGGTACTTTCTAAGAAAAGTGGGGCAATCTCAGGTTGTAAGAAATCAAGAATTATTTTGATATCTTCAACACCTACATATCCAGGTTGTCTTGGTGGAGATAATACTTGGATACTGATCGGTTAAAATATCAAAGGATTTGGCTAGCTTGGTTATGTATGATCCCCCAAAAAGGTTTTTCGGATATCGATTTTGTTTATATTGTTCAAAGTTCATAGCAAGAAAATAAACAATATTACATGGAACTAACTCTAATATACTGTGAAGAAGAAAGAGGTCGGTTGAACTAACCCTTTGTAAGTTAGTCGTACGCTCTCTGATCGTGTTAGCAATAACAAGGTGCATATTAATATGGGCTATATTATACATAAATATTATAAATATTTCCTACATTTTATATAGCTTTTGACTTTGTTTTTATTTAATATTACTCTCAACTGACACATATTTTAACTTTAAATGTTTCATGAGACAACGAGTTTAAAACTGAATAAATGATTCTGTGAATGCATTGTAGGTGTCGAAGTATTAGACTTCAAGTTTTACAAGACATATGAGATGGGCTCACAAGAAGATCAAAAGATATAAATTAACAATAGTCATGGATCATTAAAAGAAAGAGGCTTATGTGGGCTTTAATATTTGTTGGAGCTAAAAAATAAAACCATATACTATAATATATTAATAGAGAGAGAGAGACAAAATTGGGTTGTGTGGACGGCTCGGGGGGTACGAAATCAGAAGGTGCAGCAGACGAAAAATAATAATAATAATAATAATAATAATAATAATAATAATAATAATATATTATATATATAATAAATTGGTGGTGGTGTTGTGTTGGGAGCTCACGTGAGCACGAAGAAAGAAAATAATATAATATATATTTAGTTTCTTTTTGGTGGGCTACTGTTCGAAGACAAGACAGCCGAAAAATATATTGACTTTGGTTTTTTTTGGTTGTGGTGAATATTTGGGAACAAGGTGCAACCAGTGCTACGACGAATAACTGGTTTGTTTTATTAATTTTTATTATGAATCATCTTTGTGAACTTTATATTAGTTTTGTTTTATACTTGATTATGAGTAGCTAAACTTTCATACTACCTAGGTTCTGGTTGATTACTAGTTTATATTAATGGTTTGACGAACTAGTATTTGATGTTGGTTGATTTAATATTACGGTAAAAGTTTTTAATTGGTTTGGTCATAATATTGTTGAGTAATTAAATCTAGTTTTTTTTTACTTTAATATTTATTCCACTTGTGTTTAATAGTTTTTGGTGATTGTTAGACACATGATTAGGTTGTCTACTTTATGTTTTCAACTTGTTTGCAGTTTATGGTCGAAAAAATCGTAGGAATAAGTATTGAAAGTGGTTTAGATTTTTTTGTTCAATCACTAGAGAGACCGGGAGGTAATTTAGTGTTTTGTCATCTTTGTCTTTTGCGGTTTGGGTAATAATTGCACGGGAGTGGGTTAGCCTAGGTCCATTAGATTATTGTGATACAAGTTTTGTTCAAGTTAATTAAAAATACCCCCTTTATATTAATATATATTGTATCTGAAGAGGCCGGGAGATGATTTGGGTTTTGGGGTACCATAGTATAATTAGGTAAGGTGAGAGTAGGAGGTGATCCAACCCTTTAACAATTGAGCTTCACATGTCATTAGAGTTCTAGGGTGTCGTTGGTGAGGCCGGGAGGCTATCTAGCGTATTTTAGTGGTCTTTAGTGTTATATTTTTTAAGATATTGTTTTTCAACCAAGTTAAGTTCGTTAGCTATTAAGTTTAACTAGTAGGATTCCATTACCTAGGTAGTCGTTTCTCTTTTGTTTTAAAAACCCAATTTTTATAAAGTTTTATTTTTAGTCTAAATTTTAATTAGTTAAGTTTTATTAGTTTAATTAATATAAAAAAATTCTAAAAAAATAAAAAGAAAGTCTAGGTTAGTAATCTTTTAGGTTTAATAATTAGAGTTTACCCATAGTGTCCTGGGTTCGATATCCGTCTTACTTGCTAACTACATTGCGACCGGTACACTTGCCGATTGTGTGTTTTTTTAGGAAAAATCGGTAAAACTTGGTATTTAATATTATATACGTTTTTCACACATCAAGTTTTTGGCGCCGTTGCCGGGAACACTGACAAATTCTTTGTTTAAACCGAGTTGATTATCTGATCTGTTTATTTGTTTAATTGTTTTTTTTATTTAGTTGTTATTTTTCCTTTAGGTGCCTTTACTTGCTATTTGTGCCTTTAGGTTTAGTTTTTCCTTAAAAAAAATTAAAAATTAAAAAAATAATAAAATAATTTTTATTTCAGTTTATGCATAATACCCGTTCTCAAGGCCTACCTTTATTCATTGCATCAAAAGAGTCTGAGAGAGAGTTTCAGGAGCGACTTAAGGAGATTACAGATAGCGAAAGCGATTCACCCGACATCCAGGTTAGCGTCTCTACTCCTAGAATAGATATGGGCGACGCCATTCCACCGCCGAGACAAACCGTTCATGCTAGAGCCAATGATGGCATCATGGGAGCCCGATCTGCAATTGTCCGACCTCCCGCGACTAATAACCAAAACTGGCATATTCCCTCTCACGTCATGAATTCTATAACTAATTCTGCTCAGTTCCACGGATTGGATGACGAAGATGCTCCGGGACACCTGTCCCGATTCGTGCGGATCTGCGAAACTTTTAATATTAATAATATCTCTTATGACGTCATTCATCTTAAGTTATTCCCGTTCTCACTTTCTGGTCGTGCTGCTACTTGGTTTGACTCTCTACCAAACGCCTCAATCGCCACATGGGCCGACTTGCAATCCAAGTTTCTTAGGAAGAATTTTCCTCCATCGAAGGCCGGGCGTCTACGCGAGCAAATCCGTTCTTTTCATATGGACCCCGATGAGACCTATTATTCTGTGTGGGAGCATTTCCAAACTCTTATAAGCCGTTGTCCTCAGCATGGCCTAAACGATTGGGTTGTGGTTGAAAAATTCTATAATGGTCTTACTCCCGAAACCCAACAGCGGTTCAATACCGCCGCAGAGGAAACATGCTCGATAAACTCACCATAGAGGAGGCTGAAGAAATGTTCGAGAGCATTGCATTAGGGGATCAGCAGACACCGAGTAGAAGTTCCGTCTCGGCTGCCTTGGCCGCAACCATATCAGCATCACGTGGAGTGCATCATGTTGATCAGAATACGAGTGTGTCGGCAGATGTGGAGGCACTCAAGAGGGAGATGAAAGAGCTTAAGTTACAAGCTCGTAGGTGCGAGATATGTCGTGGTAATCACGAGACAGCCGATTGTCCCGTTGATTCTCACGAGGAGGTTGATTTTCTTGCTAATCAAAACCGTACCTTCAATTCTGGGTGGCGAAACAATAATTCTAACTCTAATTGGCGGGCAGGTAACAACGGTTATCAGCAACGCCAGAATCTGTTCCAAGAACCCCCACCCCCCCCCCCCCCGAACCTGCTCCTGTACCAAATAGTACTTCCAAGATCGAGGAGATGTTGGCTAATCAATCTCAATTGTTAAATCAGCTTTTACAAAATGATGCCAACACCAAATCCACTCTTTTGCAGCATGAGACGTTTATGAAGGGACAACAGGTCGCATTTCAGAATCTCGAGGCCAAGTTTGGTGAGTTGTCCGCAAAGATTGATCAACGACCCTCGGGGAGTCTTCCAAGTAACACCGTCCCTAACCCTGGCCCCACCTATTCTAAACAATTTCAAAATGCTCAGGCCAAGGCAGTGACCACCCGAAGTGGGAGAGTTGTAGTTAGAGATACACCAAGTGAGGAGGAAGTTGACAAGGAGTTGGAGATGGAGATACCGCCTGATAAGGTGAAACAGAGGCGAGGCCCAGCAAGTACCTCACCGTCAGGCGGTGCGTCAGTTGAGAAGGAGAAGCAGGTTGAGCAGGAACCGGTGCGCGTCTATAAGCCAAAACCGCCATATCCCGTCGTCTAGTGAAGAATAATGATTCGGAGCAGTACTTTGAGTTTCTCGACATGCTTAAGAAGCTCCATGTGAACATTCTGTTTATTGAAGCTCTTGCAAACATGCCAAAACACGCCAAGTTTCTGAAAGATTTTGTCACTAATAAAAAGAAACTTGAGGATCTTTCAACTGTTACTCTTAGTGATGAGTGTTCTGCCACCGTACAGAACAAGCTTCCTAGGAAGATGACAGATCCGGGCAGCTTTACCATTCCTTGCTTGATTGGTAATCTTCATGTTAGCAATGCTTTGGCCGACCTCGGTGCAAGCATTAACCTCATGCCCTATTCTGTGTTTGCCAAACTTAACGTGGGAGAGCTGCTTCCCACCCGAATGAGTATCCAGCTGGCAGACCGATCTGTTAAGTTCCCAAGGGGCATTCTGGAGAACATGTTGGTGCAGGTGGACAAATCCATCTTTCCGGTCGACTTTGTCATTCTCGATATGGATGAGGACTCGAATGTTCCGCTCATCCTCGGTCGTCCATTCTTAGCCACCGCACGCGCTCTCATTGATGTTGCCGATGGAAAATTGACTCTTCGAGTTCATGATGACACGGTCACATTCGACGTGCAGAAATCCATGAGGCATACTCAGTAGCAGGATGACACTCTCTACTTCATCGACACTTTCATGATGCATGTAGGCGACTATCTTACGAAGGTCTACCAGAGAGACACGTCCGACACCCAGATCATCGATGTGGAGAATCAGTCATTCAAGATGACAGAATTTTATTTTGAGTTGCAGGAGAAGGAGGAGCAGCGGTTACCTGAGACAGGAGGACACGAACCGATCATGAGTTCCCAAATATTTTCTAATTTCCTTGCGGTTAAAGAGCGAGAGTTTCCGATCGAAAAACCATCAGTTGAGAACCCCCCATCTTTAGAGCTAAAAGATTTACCATCTCACCTCGAGTATGCGTTTTTAGGGGAGGGGTCTCAACTTCCCGTCATCATCTCTTCGAGTTTGGAGACGGAGGAGAAGGAGAAGTTGATGGTTGTTCTGAAATCTCATAAGCATGCCATCGCATGGAAGCTTATGGATATCAAAGGTATAAACCCGTCGTTTTGCACACATAAAATCTTTATGGAAGACGAGTTTAAACCTGTGGTGTAGCCGCAGAGGAGTCTTAACCCGAACATGCAGGAGGTTGTCAAGAAGGAGGTTATTAAGTTGCTCGATGCTGGTTTGATTTTTCCGATCTCCGACTCTACATGGGTTAGTCCAGTCTAGGTGGTCCCTAAAAAGGGCGGTATGACAGTTATCACGAATGAAAGGAATGAGCTCATACCGACACGGACTGTAACAGGGTGGCGAGTTTGCATCGACTACCGCAGACTTAACGAGGCCACACGAAAGGACCACTTCCCGCTTCCATTCATCGATCAGATGCTTGAGCGTTTGTCAGGACAGCAATTCTACTGTTTTCTTGACGGCTTTTCTAGTTATTTCCAAATCCCCATCGCCCCGGGTGATCAGGAGAAGACCACATTTACATGTCCGTTTGGCACATTCGCGTACCGACGCATGCCATTCGGATTATGTAATGCTCCGGCCACATTTCAGCGGTGCATGGTGGCCATTTTTCATGAGTTAATCGAGGACTCCATGGAAGTCTTTATGGATGATTTTTCTATCTTTGGGAATTCCTTCGATGACTGTTTGCGTAACTTAGATCGAGTGCTCACTAGATGTGAAGAGATGAACCTTATGCTTAATTGGGAGAAATGTCATTTTATGGTTCGTGAAGGTATTGTTTTAGGTCATAAGATTTCTAGTGTGGGGATTGAGGTAGATAGAGCTAAGGTAGACACCATTTCCAAACTTCCACCGCCAACATCTGTGAAGTCTATTCGTAGTTTTTTAGGTCATGCAGGATTCTACCGTCGATTTATAAAAGATTTCTCGAAAATCTCTCGTCCGTTGACCCAGCTTCTAGAGAAAGATAGGCTGTTCGATTTTAATGAGGAGTGTTTGAGGGCCTTTGAGTTGATTAAGGAGAGGTTAGTGAGTGCTCCTATTCATGTTGCTCCCGATTGGACTCTTCCATTTGAGATCATGTGTGATGCGAACGATTTTGCTGTTGTAGCCGTGTTAGGGTAGCATCGAGAGAAACATTTTCATCCCATCTATTATGCTAGCAAAACCCTTAACGATGCTCAGGAAAATTCCACCACGACAGAGAAGGAGCTTCTTGCGGTTGTTTTCGCGTGCGATAAATTCCGTTCCTATCTCGTGCTTTCTAAGACTATCATTTTCTCTGATCATGCGGCTCTGCGTTACTTATTCGCTAAGAAAGATGTGAAGCCTTGACTCCTTCGTTGGATCCTTTTGCTTCAGGAGTTCGATTTATAAATTAAAGATAAAAGAGGAGCCGAAAATGTCGCCGCCGACCACTTGTCACGGCAAGAAAATCCCGACATGGACAAGACCCGGGAACAGGGAATTGGTGATGATTTCCCTGGTGAGACTTTATTGTATGTAAAGGCGAGTGATGAGGGGTTTCCATGGTTTGCTGATTTTGCTAATTATCTATCCTCTGGTGAGTTAGTGCACGGACTGACATATCAGCAAAAGAAGTTCTTTGCAGATATCAAATTCTACATTTGGGAGGATCCGTACTTATTCCGTATTGGCTCAGATCAGGTGATTCGAAGATGTGTTTTTGGTGATGAAGCTCGTAGTATTCTTAGACATTGTCATGAAGGCCCGACTGGCGGCCATATTGGTGCGACGTATACCGCCAAACGCGTGTTTGATGCGGGATTCTATTGGCCGACTATTTTTCGTGATGCGCATGAGTTTGTTCGTTCGTGTGACGCGTGTCAGAGAGCCGGTAACATCTCATCCCGAAATGAGATGCCCCAAAACCCCATCCAGGTGGTTGAGATCTTCGATATATGGGGCATTGATTTTATAGGTCCGTTTCCTATGTCTAGAGGGAACAGATACATCCTCGTTGCTGTCGATTACGTGTCCAAATGGGTTGAGGCCCAATCCTTACCTAGAAATGACGCGCGAGTTGTAGTGAGATTCCTTCGAAAACTCTCTGCTCGATTTGGTACTCCTAAGGCCCTGATCAGTGATCGGGGTACCCACTTTTGTAATGCTCAGATGGATAAGGTTCTGAAATGTTATGGAGTCACCCATCGACTTTCTACGGCCTACCATCCTCAGACTAGCGGTCAAGTGGAAAACACCAATCGTGGCATTAAGAGAATCTTAGAGAAAACAGTTGGGAACACTCGCGGGGACTGGGCTGAAAAGCTTGATGATGCACTCTGGGCCTTTCGTACTGCATTCAAAACGCCTATAGGGACCACTCCCTTTCGGCTAGTTTATGGAAAAGGCGTGCCATCCTCCAGTAGAGTTAGAACATCGTGCGTATTGGGCTTTAAGAGCCGTAAATCTTGATTTATCTGCGGCGGGAAAGAGTCGTTTTCTTCAAATTCACGAGGTTGAGGAGTTACGGAATGAGGCGTATGAAAGAAGTTGGGGGTATAAGTAGCGGACAAAGGAACGTCATGATAAACATATCAAGGGTCCCAAAAAGTTTAAGTGTGGGGATAATGTTCTTCTATATAATTCCCGGTTGAAGTTGTTTCCGGGTAAATTGAAATCCCGATGGGCTGGTCCGTTTGTATTGAAGGAGGCATTTCCGTATGGAACGGTTGAGATAGAGGCTGATGATGGACATTCTTGGAAAGTGAATGGGCATAGATTGAAGCATTATGTTGGAGGTCCACTTGATGATCACGAGGAGGAGGCTATCTACCTTGATCCGCCTGGAGAGTAGAGGAGGAGAGCACACTCGGGACTTTGCCCGAGTTGTATAGTTTGTACAAAACATAGTTGCATTATTTTCTTTTATTTTTAATTTTTATTCTGTTTTATTTTATTTTTCTTTGAGTCTATTTTAGTCCTTAGAGTCTGTTTGATGTCTACTTTGGGTTGTTTTGAGTCTTATTTTTCAGGATTGGATTTTCTCGTTCGTGCCCAATCTCCATTCGGACGAGGATTTTTCTGAGCCTATCATATTGTAGAGGACACCCGGAAGCTGCGGCCGCGAATGAAATGCTATACGGTCGCCTTGGAACGAGACTTGTGAAGATAACTGCATTATTACCAGGGGAGTCTGTTCCAATTTATTGTTTTATTTGCTTAAATTTTTTATTCTGCTTTATTTTTTGTCGTTTTCTATTCCTACATTGGGGACAATGTAGATTTTAAGTGTGGGATGGGAACTGACGTTTTCTTTTGGTTAAAAAAAGTTTAAAAAAAATAAAAAATAAAAACAGTTTCAAATTTTAGTAAAAAGAAGAAAAAAGAAGAACAAAAAAGAGTTAAAAAATGTCCCGAAATTTGAATGAATTTTTTTGCAAATAATGGAAAATGATAGAAAAATTTGAGATTGGTTTTTAAAACTACTATTATATATGAGATTAAATAAAAGATAACGCACTAAACTTGGGATGTGTCGGTAGGCTTAACTAGCTTTGATAGTTCTTTTTAGCAAGATATTATATATATAATAATTTGAAAAACAGTGAAGCCGAATTTCGATGCTTAGGGAGGATTACCATAATCTGAAAACTTTGAGATGGTAAGAATTAAATGCACTCAAATCAGCACACACCACATGTCCATCTTTTTACGAGCTTAGAAATAGTTATATACATTAGGGTGATATAAAAAAAAGAAAAAAAAAGAAAAAAAAGAAAAGAAAAAAAAAAGAGAAAAAAAAGTATGTTTTAAAAGTTTGTTATGAAAGTTATGTATTGTATTATCAAAAGTTGTTCAAGAAAAGCAAAATGCTTGTGAAGAAAGTTATGTATTGTAAAATGACAAATGAGCATTGTTTAAAGTTAGAAAAAGAGGCCAAAGATGCACATACTAGACGGGACTTAGAGTTTACGTGTTATCTTGGGGATGGTGACTCTGAGGATACACTATTGTGGCTCGAAGGTTCTTAGTCAGTAAATAAAAATTAGGAATTTATAGGACAAAGTCCAATAATATTTAGGAATAGCTCGTACGACCTCCACATGACCATTCATCCATCAAATTTCACCGAGTGCATCTAATTAGTACCATCAACGAGTCCTTGGCTTATGGTGATTTGCCAAACCAGTCTGCTTTGACTCTAGTTTTTCTAGCTCTCTTTGTCTGAGATGGGGTAGGTGTGGCCATGGTTTTTGAACTTAAAGCGCTTAATGCAATTGGGGGCTTGATAGGCTGGTGGCTGGGTTTAAGTCGACAACAATATCGGCAATCGCGGCGTTTGCGTTTATATGTGCTTAAAAGATAATCTATATGTTTTGAAAATTAGTCTTGAATTCTGATTCCATTGCAATATATATATATTTTTCGGGGACGAAGAAGGTTTAAGTGTGGGATATTTGATATAGGCTAAATTATATATAAATATTATAAATATTTCCTACATTTTATATAGCTTTTGACTTTGTTTTTATTTTAATATTACTCTCAACAGACACATATTTTAACTTTAAAGGTTTCATGAGACAACGAGTTTAAAACTAAATAAATGATTCTGTGAATGCATTGTAGGTGTCGAAGTATTGGAATTCAAGTTTTACAAGACATATGAGATGAGCCCACAAAAAGATCAAAAGAAATAAATTAACAATGGTCATGAATCAATAAAAAAAAGGCTTATGTGGGCTTTAATATTTATTGGAGCTAAAAATATAAAAACCTGCACTATAATATATTAATAGAGAGAGACGAAATTGGGTTGTGTGGAATGCTCGGGGGTACGAAATCAGAAGGTGCAGCAGAAGAAAAATAATTTTAATAATAATAATAATAATATATTATATATATAATAAATTTTTGGTGTTAGTTGTGTTGGGAGCTCACGTGAGCAGGAAGAAAGAAAATAATATAATATATATTTAGTTTCTTTTTGGTGGGCTACTGTTCGAAGACAAGACAGCCGAAAAATATATTGACTTTGGGTTTTTTTGGTTGTGGTGAATATTTGGGAACAAGGTGCAACCAGTGCTACGACGAATAACTGGTTTGTTTTATTAATTTTTATTATGAATCATCTTTGTGAACTCTATATTAGTTTTGTTTCATACTTGATTATAAGTAGCTAAACTTTCATACTACCTATGTTTTGGTTGATTACTAGTTTATATTAATGGTTTAACGAACTAGTATTTGATGTTGGTTGATTTAATATTATGATAAAAATTTTTAATTGGTTTGGTCATAATATTGTTGAGTAATTAAATCTAGTTTTTTTTTTACTTTAATATTTATTCCACTTGTGTTTAATAGTTTTTGGTGATTGTTAGACACATGATTAGGTTGTCTACTTTGTGTTTTCAACTTGTTTGCGGTTTATGGTTGAAAAAATCGTAGGAATAAGTATTGAAAGTGGTTTAGATTTTATTGTTCTATCACTGGAGAGACCGGGAGGTAATTTAGTGTTTTGTCATCTTTGTCTTTTGCGGGTTTGGGTAATAATTGCACGAGAGTGGGTTAGCCTAGGTCCTTTAGATTATTGTGATACAAGTTTTGTTCAAGTTAATTAAAAATACCCCCCTTTAAATTAATATATATTGTATCCGAAGAGGCCGGGAGGTGATTTGGGTTTTGGGGTACCATAGTATTATTAGGTAAGGTGAGACTGGGAGGTGATCCAACCCTTTAACTATTGAGCTTCACATGTCATTAGAGTTCTAGGGTGTCGTTGGTGAGGCCGGGAGGCGATCTAGCGTATTTTAGTGGTCTTTAGTGTCATATTTTTTTAAGATATTGTTTTTCAACCAAGTCAAGTTCGTTAGCTATTAAGTTTAACTAGTAGGATTCCATTACCTAGGTAGTCGTTTCTCTTTTGTTTTAAAAACCCAATTTTTATAAAGTTTTATTTTTAGTCTAAATTTTAATTAGTTAAGTTTTATTAGTTTAATTAATATAAAAAAATTCTAAAAAAATCAAAAGAAAGTCTAGGTTATTAATCTTTTAGGTTTAATAATTAGAGTTTACCCATAGTGTCCTAGGTTCGATATCCGTCTTACTTGCTAACTACATTGCGACCGATACACTTGTCGATTGTGTGTTTTTTTAGGAAAATTCGGTAAAACTTGGTATTTAATATTATATACATTTTTCACACATCACATATATTGATACAAAGGATTAATATAAGAAGTAGAGTAATTATTTGAACCCCATTCTTTTGTTGAATGCATGTTCCAATAATCATGTATATGAGCGGGAATGTCGGTTAGAGCTTCTGTAAATATAGATGAGTTAACCTCATCCGCAGAATACATACCCAGGCGTAAAGCGAATTCGGTTAGTGATATCTGAACTTTCTGTCCCCCAAGTCTGAAGTGCATAGATGGACTAGTAGGATTTTTGCGAGGTGCAAAATAAAATGTGGACCATAATTCATATACGAGTTCGTTGTATGAAGGTTCTAGGATATCGAAGAATCGTCGCCATGGTGTATCCATTGATAGCAAACTTGCCAATCGATTATGTGGGTCGATTGTTCGTATTTGCTTCCAGTCAATACTATTAATAGTTTTGACATTTATTTCTTTGAAAACTTGATATCTTATGTAGGCATGAAAATCCTTAAACTAAAGGAATGGGTGGTATTCGGTCTGTGCATGTATCCCTGATGCGTTTGAGGATTCAGCAGCTGATTGAGTAGAGGGCTGACGACTTGCCATCATATTGAATATGGATTGTTTTGGGTATGAGCTATGCAAGGAATTTGGTTGGTTTGAAGTTTTAGCTTCAGTAGTGAGTTGCTTAAATAGAGATTTCTAGGTTTGTTCATCATGATTGATTAAAGCTTCTACGATACTCTTTGAGAACAGTTTCTTTACTGTGATCGACATTAAAGTGATAAGGTTACTGTTG
Organism: Bidens hawaiensis; assembly: GCF_021521415.1. Lineage (NCBI taxonomy): Eukaryota > Viridiplantae > Streptophyta > Magnoliopsida > Asterales > Asteraceae > Bidens > Bidens hawaiensis. The sequence goes on from NW_027495673.1 coordinate 79,632, forward strand.
TTGAAATTTCTGCTATCTAACAATTAGTTTGCAATGATAGTGTTACTGTTACACGTGCTAAACCTTTAGTGGCAGAAAACGTCAAAGTAATCAATCACCTTTCTGTAAAGTGTTTGGAATCTTGATAACAGTCACAATACTTTAGATAAGGCTAGATATCATAGGCAGCATCCTGTTGTCCTACTATCGATTCTTTTTTCATATAATTTTCTTTACAGACATTTTGTTGTATTAGATGTATTGGAAAGTATTCCAAGGGTTTATTTATACGATTATAATTAAGGTCTAAGCCTTGAAATATGTATGTTCTGTATTCACACATCGTGTATATATATATATCTCTTTATATTTTTAACATGATTCTTAAATCCAATTATTCTATAACGACATAAACAACGACACTACGGGAACCATTTAGTACAAGATTAGTAAGATGTTGGTTAACAACAATGGCCAGTTGTGGTTAACTAGACAAAATACCTTTCTTGTCCTAAATACTTTCGTTCATGACTTTATTTATGTTAGTATTTAAGCAATTATACACATATTTGCACATGCACCTATTTTATTATTCGTATCCCTAGAAATTTAGCTAACATATATTCTTTTCCATACTTTACTTATAGTCACCTACATAACTTTACTTACGTTAGTTGAGAAATATACACACACACATATATATATATATATATATATATATATATATATATATATTATATTTATATTTCAAAGTAAGGATACCCCCTTTTAATATAAATAATCAAGTAAATAATTTCATAATAACAATACTTATTCACTTGGATCGAAGCCTAGGTATTATTAAATGACTAAATAATTTAAAGTTACCTCTTGGCGTGCAGCTACTCGCGGTGGGCATACTGGTCTCTTTTCTTACAGTTCGAGTCCAAGAATTCGAGGATGCTCGGATCCCTCGAACCATGGCTATGATACAACTTGTAAGACCCCGTCTCCCGGTGATCCCACAGTTGGTATTCATTCAATGATGCTTATGAAAATACCTAAACTTAAAACAGCTCATTCCATTAAAATAACCAATTCAGAGTATATGTTCAGCGGAAAACATAATTTATAACGCAAATTCCCAAAATCAGATTAAAATGTATTTAATAAAACATTAAAAGATAATGTTTAATTTTATTGAAACTTCCGACTAAGTATGCCTTCAACCGACCGAGTAGTCTCAAGCACGTCCAAGCGGTAAGCATCCTCCTCTTAACCTAAAACTCACACTAACATGTACACAAAGTCAGCTTAAGATGAGTGAGTTCAAGTTTAAATAAATAATATCTTTAATAATAATAGATTTTCATTCCTCAGAAGTCACAGTATGCTATGGTGACCACCGTAAGCTACGGTAGCCCCTGCATAAACACCACATCGACAATAATAATAGTAATCATTCTTATATATAAATATCTCTATACATGCTTTCCTATATAATATATATATATATATATATATATATATATATATATATATATATATATATATATATATATATATATATATAACATTCAATAATAACATTCAGGCTCGAGAAAACGTACAACCCCAACACATAACATTCCATCAACGCGTGCAAACACGAAGTAGGCATACGTAACATCCGTAATCGATAACGACTACATCATTCGCCAATTATTGGCCATTCAATACTATATATACATACACATTCATACATCATTCAATATTATCATTTCAAGGCCTATCCTATATAAATAAGCCTATGCAAGATAATTTAAACGGTTCTTCAAGCAAAATCGTTTAAGTGTACATGCTAGCCCAAAAACTTAAAAAGAGGTAAAATTGGCATCATGAACTCACCTGAGACAAGACACGAATTCACCACGAGCTAGATGATTCCTAGGTAATCGCAAAATTCAAACACCTGTCGGTTTACATTCAATCAATAATAATGACGCCGAGATAACTCGTTTATCCTACGAGATATTCTAACATAGTTCGAGTTACCTAAACCCTAGACCTCATCAAACTAAATAACAACAGCCCCCGAGGCCTCACGTTCACCAAAAAGACCCTTAGGTACTCCCGGGATGTCACACCCTCAAATTCCACTGACGGAGTTTTACCGTCAGAGGGTGTGAACTAACAGGATTGGAATCATTAGTTATAATCAAACCATAAAAACGTTTAAATGAAATTAAGTGCGGAAGCGTAAAAATCAAAAGACAAAAGTTGCGTCACGCAGGACGACTTAAAAACCCAAGTAATAATAGTTAAAAACATGTTTGCATATCAGAATGTTCAAAAACCATGCATGATCCTATACCGCGCGCCCGCCTCGGCTACCTGAGAATAACATACTAAAGTGTCAACACAAAGTTGGTGAGTTCACAAGTTTATACAAAATAAAGCGTTTAGCGTTTGAGTTCAGCGTTTTGCGTTACAGCGTCACAGCGTTTTGCGTTACAGCGTTACAGCGTCACAGCGTTTTGCGTTACAAATAGTGTTATGTCAATTATATATCGATAGGTAGCTAGTCTATACAACAAGTATTACTAAGTGTTCGACACCGAAGCTGACTCGTTTATTAAGTGCCTTGTCACCAAAATAAATCACCAAGATGCGCGTCACATAAAAACTCTCTCTAGCGTTCTAAAACAACAAAGAGACTTTTCTAAGTGTCGGAATATTATCGAGTCTCTAGACCCGGCACATAATACCTATGCACACAGCATGTTTCGTGTTTCGTTTGTGAATCGTGTGTGACCTTAACAAGTACATTTGTGATACGATACATGTGTGAGCAATTATTTACGTGTCATGTATTAATAATGTACATCACTAGCAATTACTCCCCGTAAGGGCAATTTGATCACACATAACAATTAACTAGCAATTATTCCCCGCAAGGGCAATTTGGTCAAAACACGATAATAAATTAGAAATCACGTTGTTTCATGCAACTTTCACAAAATTCAGCAACTAGTTTCATCGAGACAGAAATTCTACTTGAAAGATTGTACTATTCCACTGATCATAGCATCTCAATTAATTTACCAAAAATCATCACTAAAGAATATATGTCTTAGGTTTCCAGGACATATTTTATTATATTTTTATTCCACATAGGTTTCTCGCAATAACCAAATCATTACAGCAAACTCATAACAGTCAAATTCATGCGCAACAGAATGTTATTTGAAATTCCCGTTAAACGAAAAATCCAATAAATGCAAGATCACTTGGGTTAGGTTCCTAACTCAATAAGTCAACTTCCAGAAGTGGAACCAACCCAATTGGTCTCGTAGTTCATGAGATATAACATTTACAAAACAACCTAACAGCAGGTCTAACAACTCAGTTTTGCACAACGTTTTTGTAAAATCATAAAGGTTAACTTATACACGTCCAAAAATTGCAAATTTATATTCTCTAGAAACTAGACTCAACCTAGTTTACTGTAGTATCAATAATCTCAACCAATTTTTACATTTACACCCAGATACAGTCAATTGAACACCAACAACACAATCTGTCCAGAAACTGTTTGCAACAAAACTCAACATATTAACCATCTATGGATCATAATCCGTTCATATAACACTCTAAACACCATAACCACTATCCATGCATATCAATTACACCATACATACATGGTTAGGGTTTTATTTGATCTCAAAATCAAAGACACAACAATTAACATGTAATAATATCAAAACTAGTTATCAAATCATCATCAATACATCATCAAATCAACAACAATCATATGAACACCATACATACAAAAATCGGCCCCTAGGGTTTTCAATTAACCCATTAAAAATCGAAATTAATTATAAAGGATGCAAGGGATAGTCGTTTATACCTTCCTAGCACCTTAATCTCCAATCAAAAACTTGAATAATTGATTGTATGTGTGTATATGAGGCCGATCGCAAGGGGGGGGGGGTCTAGAGTTGCCGTCGGGTTTGGGAGAAGTGGGAGAGGGAGCTAGGGTTTGATAATATTATATAATAATAACATGTTACACTTTAGTCCCTAAACTTCCAAATGTTACATCTCTAGCTTAATTAACTTAGTTTTGCACATGGAGTTAACATTATATAACATGTTATCACATAACACATAATCCTAACAAATAATTATCACATAATTATTGTTTTGACGTTCCTCGTTTATTCACCAATCGTTTGCGTCAACTCGTTTGCGTTTCGGTGCAATTCCCGAAAGACTACACATGTAGTAAGTGTCAAGCGTCATTTAAACCCTAGTTTAAATGTAATGAGGTGTGCGTTATAGATTCAGTGATCTAAAGTTTGAATTGACGGAGTTGAGTTAACGGAGTTAACGGAGTTAACCTGAAATTGACGATTGTCACACGGGAATAAAGATTTCCCAATTTGCCCCCGGAAGCACTAGGTGACACTAATACGCGTGTTTAAGAGTCGTTTAGGCATCTAACATCCAACTCAGCCCCGTGTGGACCCAAATTTGATAAATTCACATCCAACAAGTCCACACGACGCTACACGAGTCAAATGGGTCGGTAACTCGCAAGTTCAACGCACCAACTATTCAATAAACGCAAATACGCGTTGTACCGACCCGTTTGAGTAACCGATAACCAATTCAGCCCCAATAATTATAAAAATCATTTTCCAACAGCCCGTACATTAAACCAAAGCAATACGAACTGAATTGGTCATCACTTATTTCATCCCTCGCGTTAAACGCAACCAAACACCATTCTAGACAACCGAAAACTAGTTTTCAATCTACAACTAGTTGACCAATCTAACGAACACCAATGAACATAATTTTAAAGTATGTTATACTAGACATACCTAGGAAGATTTTGGTGCAAAAAAACTCAACCAAAACAGTCTCGGAATTGATAAATTGGACAGCCACCCGGTAAGCCTAAAACAAGTGATTTAACAATCAATAGGCGAGTTATAACGATCAATTAAGGTGTAAAGACTTGTGGAAACATGGGACTAGCCTTAACTTGAAGTTTTACACCCTAATATTGGCTGCACAAAATTAAATAAGCAGGTGGGGAGGGGCTGCTCTAATTCCAATCGGACACAAAGAAGAAAGAAAGAGACATTGTAAGTGGGGGACAAGGAAACAAAGGTAAGTGGGGAATGGTTGAATGATTCCACTTGAATCATTTCTTGATGAGCTGCTCCTTCTTGTTGGCCGATCAATTAAAGGAGGTAAATGGGGACCAAGAGTAGGTGAAGAAACAAAGGTAAGTGGGGAAGTGGTTGAATGATTCACCTGCTCATTTCTCATTTGTGATATAATATCAAATTTTCACCATGGCCCCTTCTACTTGAAGAATATGACACTTTGGAGGAAAGTTAAATGATTTAACGAACCGGGATAACGAGAAGGTTTCTGAGGAATGTCGGATCAATCCCGAGAGTTGTACATCCTCTACAAACTTTAAGTCTTTGAACTGGAAATTAGCGGGTGTTACTTTAAATAAGCTAATAATTAGAAAATATGTTTTTCAAATTCAAAAATACATTAAAATGATATTTATTTTAAAATGGAAATCAATAAATTTATAATTATGATCATTGGTCAACGATTTACTAATTAACATTGAATTCTACGTTTTGTAAGAATTAATGCTTGAATTTGTAATATATTTTGACTCCCTTATAGATTTCGGCTCCTTCCTTTTCGGTTTCTCAACCAAGAAAGAAATCATGATTTGAATTAAATTATTTTAAACCGTTTATAAATACATGGATTCCTACACATAGTTTTAGATACGGTATAAGCCTTTGTGTTGTCCACATGTCATTCTCCTAGACTATCCACATATGCATCAATGTCATTCACTTCCATACTTACAATTTCCATATATTCACAATAAATTTTAAATCATTGATATTGGCTTTTATATTTATGTAACTTATTTTAGTATTTAAATTTTAAATCAATGATATTAAGTTTTATATTTTTCTAACTTATTAATGTGATTATGATATTAATTATTCTAATTATTATTAGAATTCAAAAACTTACCAAATCATCTCACTTACATTATATAAACCTTAAGATTGGAAACCCTAATTATTTTAATCTCTCTCTCTGTTTCGGATTACTGCCTCCATCATCGCCTATTCTGGCAAGGGAGATTAATCATTTTCCGGTAAGGTTTTATTTGATACTCTAATACCCGATTATCACATTATTTATTATTTCATTGACAGTTCTTTTTCTTTTCCATTTTTGTTTGTATTGACTTTAATTATTATATTATTTTTTATAATCTCTTTAGGTTGTATATTAAAATCAAATTCAAAACAACATTGACTGGTAATTTGTTTGACTAATTTTATGAATATCAAAGTGATTATCATTATTTGACATAATTAGTTGCTAAAACCATTTTTAAGTATGTAACTAACAAATTAACTATAAAAATATAAGCACTCAATTTTGGCTAATTTAGAGGGACAATAGTTTATCAATTGATTATGTTTCCATTAGTTTCTTCAATTTGTTCTATATTTCAAGGCTTTTAAAATCCATAATTATTTTATATAATAATATTTGTTTTTTTGCATTCCTCTTTTAGTTAAGTATCCAACAATATTACTCCTATTACCTATCTATATATATTGTCACATTCACCCAAAAATTTTCACACCATCACACCAGCTTTTGCAATATCCTGTTTGTTTCTTTATAAGGTAGATATATTTTTTCATAGTTATGTAATTCATTTGTTACATTATAAGCCTTATTCAAACATGTTAATTATTATAAAATTAAGATTTTGTTTGTATTCTTATTTTATAACAATGTTATTGAGGATAACAAGGCAGACCATTTTGGAAAGGAGCCGAACATAGCTATCGAAGATGAGAAGCCAAAAGTTGATGTTTATGGCACGGAAGAAGAGGATAATGAATTGGTTTGAAACAACAAGTCGTTATCTTATTCAAACAGTTTTATGTTATTCTTAATTTCGTGTTATGACTTCTTCAAATGTTTTTTTATGTTATGTTTGGATTGTTATCATTAAAATAAAGTATTGAGTTTTAATTTCACATCATTTTAAAATATCTAAGTTTTTGTAAATCATCCAATGCTTGGAATTTTTAGATTTTGGTGTTTGTGTACCACGATTTAGGTTAGGAAATCTTGTCATGTGTTTTAACTATCAAATTAAGTTAATATCTTAATTTATATTAAATATAAAAATTAATAACTACTAAAAACCTGTTGTAAATTAAAAATGGGCTTTCTACGTTAGAATAGACTATATTGTATATATTTTGTCATTTTATTATATATAACCCCCATTTTAATTATAAGTTACAATAAATCCAATTATATTTATTTTTTAATAAGGTAATGTATTTTATTGCATCTTGATTCTTATTTACATTTAACATTTTGCTGTCTTTTTATATGGTACAGTACATTTTATTATGTTTAATAATTACGTTATAAATTATATGTTCGACGTATATGTTACAAAACCTTTTTTAGGTAGATTATATGTTTTATTAAAAATCATATATGGTTGATTTTATATTACAAAGTCAAATATTACACATTTACTACAAAGTCATTTACATACATACATACATAGATATATATATATATACATACATATATATATATATATATATATATATATATATATATATATATATCTTTCCAATAAAATTTTAATTTCAATTAACAAACTTTATTAAACGAAACAAGTAGACCTCAAAATTACCCGAATTTGATGCTTCTATTATTATACATAGATTTTTGGTGGGTTCAAAATTTTACTATTCGTCTTCCAATCATTTAAATTGGAGGCTTAATTATTTTTCTTCCAATTATAATTGTAACTCTCATAAAATCCCTCATAATTTTTTCGTTTATGGAAATATTGTGCGATTTGTATTAACAAATGTAAATCCATTTTTATAAAACTCAAACAACGTTTGAAAACATAGATTTATTAAATCAATGTATGGTTTCGCTTATCAAATGCCTACCAATAAACTTTTAGTATATTCTTACTATTTAAACTACTAAGATGTTTACATTTTTTGTTAACACATTTTTCTTTCATATAAATTCACGGGAAACTAATAATATTAAATACACAATATTGGTTGTTTTAAATATATAGGGAGTTACCATAAATCCCAAAATATATAGTTTGACATAATTCAATGTATTTTACTGCATTATAATCCGTACGCTTCACCAACATAAAAACCTTTATATTTATCTTGCGCCGTATATTTTCGCACTTTCAATACTTACGTTATAAATTATGTTTTCAAAATCTTTATTACATAACTTAGTTTTGGTAGATGATTTGTTTTGTTAAGATTATATAATGTTTATTTTGATACGATTTTATAATAGAAAGTCATAATTACATTTTCCTAAATATCTTCATTTATTACCATAACTCTTAGAATTTCAAATTCAAAAACCGTTAAACAATTTATTACCCTAAATTAGAGGCTTATCTTTTTATATTTAATTTGTTAGTTAAATATTTGAAACACGTTTTTGGTAACTAATTAGTTAAAGATGTAGAATTTGTGTATTAATGATAATCACTTTCCAATTCAGAAATTTAATGTAACCAATTACCCATGAACTTAGTCAATGTTTTGGCTGAATCAAATGAACTTTATGAATCAAATTCTGGCGATAGAGGAGCAAAATCAACTATCTCATTTAATTAGTTAAATTGGTCGAATTTTTTGTTAATGTAAAACATTATTTATGTCAAAGAATTAGCTTTGTCTTTTCATAATATATGTTTGTCATAAAGTTACCAACCATAAGTTACATATAAACTTAAATAGTATTTAACCTACACATTTTTTTTTATCTCCATTCAACACATAATTTTTTAACACACAATATGTCAACAGTCAATCTTGGTGGTTTACAATTTCTTTTGATAAAAGCTTTTCTAATTCTTCATGCAGTTTTAAGTTAAACGATATTCTTTGTTCGGAGTAGACAAAAGTATGTTGATTTTTTTGGAGTAAAATCCTTCGTTATATTAATACAATCATATGCCACGTTATATACGTTTTTATTGTCTACATTTTTAAGTTATTCATATTTTTCGTATGATAATCTTATTATATTATGTTATAGATGTCTTCAAAATCAAAGAAGCAAAATATTATTGAATCATCCTCTTTCAATAAGAGAAGTAATTCAAACGGTTAGTCATTTTAATATTTTTTGTATACCTTTTAAACGCTACATAACAATGCATTTTTTGAAACGTGTAGTGTCAACGGAAAGACAACCACTCAGTATCATTTCTAACGTGTTAATATTTCAATTTTTACGCGTTAATAGGATTTCATATCTTTATATGTATTTTGTTTTGTTATTAGATTCTACCTGTTCAATAACAAGAAATCCAGATATTTGCAACTTAATGAAGAAAAGAGATCTGATTACTTGGGATGAGGCTCCTATGACGCATAAATATGCTTTTGAAGCCTTGGATGAGACATTAAAATATGTTTTAAAATGTGGTAAGCGTTACAGTTGTGAAGATCTTTTTTTTTGGGGGGGGGGGGAGTTATTGTTTTTGGGTTGATTTAAGACAAGTCTATCAGTGGTACAAAATGGATCACGGAATGACATTGTTAATGCGTCACTTAGTTCATCCCACATTCGGTCCAAATGCAACGTTCTTAGGTTAACAAAGAAGATGAGGTTAGTTTTCGGGTGTCAATCATCGGATATGGAAGCTACCAGAAGATTTTCAAAATGGTTGTTAGAACTTAGTGAAGGAAAACTTGGCGGTCAAAATGACGGCCAATGCATTATAGATATACCAGATGATCATTTGATTGGTGATTCATCTAATCTGATTTTTGATTTGATTGATTTTGTATATCCATCATTATTAGACAATTTTAATGATATTGCATACTTCAAGAAAGAGCCATACTTTCATATTTAAATGAGGTTGTCCAACACATTAATGGCATATTTTTATCGTTTTTTCGGAAAAAAAGTTGAATACCTCAGTTCAGATAGTATAGATCAGTTTGATAGTGTTGGGCCTGGTTTCGATCCAGTATTACACTCACCAGATTTCCTAAATGGATCAAAAATCTTAGGAATGCCTAACCATAGATTGGTTCTAAAATTTGGTATCCCAATAATGTTATTACGAAATATTGATTAGAAGTACGGTTGGTGCAAAGGTACTAGATTACAAGTAATTAACTTGGACATGCGTTTTATCGAAGTAAAGGTTATTTCAGGTACTAATATTGGTTATCACACTTATATAACTCGTAGTGGATTAACCCCTTCAGATAAGAAACTTCAATTCAAATTGAAACGAAGAAAATTTAGTTGCAGTTTTTTTTACATTGACCATTAATGTAACACCCCGACCAAAGGCGGATTATACATCGGGGCGCCACATATTGTTTCATTACTCGTGACACTATTGGGTGTCAATATTTAATAAATATATTCATTCGCGCACGCGCAACGTAAACACAAGATAACATAAATCAACATAAATCAATATATTATAAGACAAAATATTCGAACAATAATAACTTGTCTTGTTACATTTTAATCTAGGTCCAAAAGTAAAAACGTCCTACGTGTCCACAAGCTCCAAATGTAGCTACAGCAAACCTGAACATGTGTTAAAATAAAACGTCAAACACTTGCGTGTTGGTGAGAAATCAAGTTTAATAGATAATAGATAACATTAAGCACTGCGCGCAACACGTGTATGTCTGGTGTTTAACAAGGGTGTAATCAGATTGTGATCAAGCCTAAATAGATCATAGTTCATAGTTCAATCCGTGCTCCCAAATGAGCACAAAAACAAGAAAACATCTGTGCAAGTGTAAAACAAAGAAAACCGTAAACGATAGGTCTCCCGTGTTCATCTAATGGATCCATGAAAACTTCGGAATAGGCCGAACAAAGCGGTTAATGATACACACATACAAATAAACAGCCAAGTAAACGTCCTCAACACATGGGATACTGCACGACTAAAGTTCATAAACAAGTTTAAGACTCTAAGTTTGTATGAACACATGAACATCCCAAAACGTTAAAAATAATAAAAAAAAGGGATTAGGTACGAGATTACTCACTTGATAAACGATGCGGTGTAAGATAAAGCAAGAACCAACTTTAAACAAGCACAAGTTAACCTATAATTAAAGATTATTGTTTTAACGATTGGTTTTAAGTCTTGATTATAAGTTAGCATAATTAATAAGTAACTTAAACAAATTACTATATATTATAGATTACCGGAAAACAGGGCAGAACAGGAGAATACGGAGGCAGAGAGAGGAGACGGCAGAGGATCAATGGCAGAGAGCAAGGAAGATAAAGATAATAAGTGTTTGTGTGTGTAGTGTTAAGAAAATAACATTATTATTTATAGGGAAACCCTAGGGAACACAATCCCTAGAAAAGGGGAAAAGATCTCCAAAAAGTAAAAGATTTCAAAAGCAAAAGATATCAAAAGATATGGCAGCTGCAGGGGGCAAAGGAAAAGCTGACAGGTAACAGTAAACAGGCATGGGAGGGTCAGATAAAGGTACTGGTCAAGCATGGAAAAAGCAGATCTCAAAAGATAATGTCAGTCACTTTTTCTGTCAACCAATGGGGTTGGTGCGCATGCTGCGCCAAAAGTGGCTTTTCAAACATAAGATAGGTCAGGTCAACAGCACAGAAGATAAGACATCACAAAAGTAAACGGCTGGATTAAACAGAAGAAAAGACTCAAGACATAGCGCGAGAAAGCTCGAGCGCACGCGCGAGGGCGAAGGCAGACAGAGAACAATCCTTAGCGCGCCGCGGGAAGAATTACCATTCATAGCGCGCTGCGAGAAGAACTAAAATTCTTAGCGCGTCGCGGGAAGAACTACCATTCTTAGCGCGCTGCGGGAAGAACTACAATTCCTAGCGCGCTGCGAGAACAGTTCGCCTCGCGTATCGCAAGAACAACTGGTCTTCGCGCAGGCTTCCTTGTAAGGAGTCTGGCGCGTGGGGCTGCGCAGACATCCTTAGGCGGGAAGAACCAAAGGACAAGCAAAGAGTTAAGAGAAAAAGGGGGGGTTCAAGGCTTAAGGGCGGGACGGCGACAAGAGGGAAAAGAAGGCGGAAAGAGAGAAGAAGAGGGACGGGACGGCGGGAAGGAAAAGAGAGGAAGAGGCGAGAAGGAAAATATTATTAGTAGTATATATATTTTAAATGTCAAGTTTTAAAAGAAAATAATTAAATTTTAAATCATAAAAAGAATCGGATCAGAAAACGGGTACCTGGGTCGGGTCGGATCGGGGCAGATGTCACAGTCTCCCCTACTTTAAGAAATTTCGTCCCGAAATTTATCTCGAAGTAGGTTGCGCAGAGAACAGGTGCGGGTACTTGATCTTCATTTGATCTTCCCTTTCCCATGTAAACTCGGCTCCGCGCTTGGACTCCCAGCGAACTTTCACGATAGGGATACGACTGCGCTTGGTTTGCTTAACCTCGCGATCCATAATCTCAACAGGCTTCTCAACGAAATGCATGGATTCATCAACTTGAACTTCATCAAGTGGAATGTGAAGGTTCTCGTCGGCTAAACACTTCTTGAGATTGGAAACATGGAACGTTGGATGCACATTACTGAGCGCGGGCGGCAGGTCAAGTCTGTAGGCAACTTTTCCCACACGCGCGAGAATCTTGAATGGTCCAACATATCGAGGAGCAAGCTTACCTTTCTTCCCAAAGCGGACAACACCTTTCCAGGGCGACACTTTGAGGAGAACAAGATCACCAACTTGAAATTCGAGAGGCTTTCGCTTGCGATCTGCGTAACTCTTCTGTCGGCTTCTGGCAGTCCGCAGATAATCACGGATCTTGGCGATTTTATCGGTTGTCTCTTGAACAAGTTCGGGTCCTGTGATTTGAGCTTCACCCACTTCGCTCCAACAAATCGGGGAGCAGCACTTACGACCGTAAAGTGCTTCAAATGGGGCCATACCGATACTGGAATGATAGCTGTTATTATAAGAGAACTCGATCAAAGGCAGGTGCGAATCCCAATTACCTCCAAAATCAAGAACGCAAGATCGGAGCATATCCTCAAGAGTTTGAATAGTTCGCTCAGACTGACCGTCAGTCTGAGGATGATATGCCGTACTCATGTCCAAGCGAGTTCCTAGCGCAGATTGGAGAGATTTCCAAAAGCGAGATATAAAACGGCCATCGCGATCGGATATGATGCTCAAAGGAGTACCATGGCGGCAGACAATTTCCTTGACATAAAGCTGCGCGAGTTGCTCAACACGGTAGTTTTCACGAATGGGCAGAAAGTGAGCAGACTTAGCCAAACGATCCACTATTACCCAAATGCTATCATGTTTGCTTGCTGTCAAAGGTAACTTGGTAATAAAGTCCATCGCTATACCTTCCCATTTCCACGTAGGAATTTCTGGTTGTTCGAGCAAACCAGATGGGCGTTGGTGTTCAGCTTTTACCTTAGAACAAGTCAGGCATTTAGCTACGAACACAGCAATATCCTTTTTCATACCGGGCCACCAATAAGTAATGCGCAAATCCTTGTACATTTTATCAGCGCCGGGATGAATAGAATACCGAGATTTATGCGCTTCACTCAGGATATCAGCGCGAAGATTCTCATCAAAGGGAATCCAGATGCGATTGAGATAGCAGAGAATTCCACTCAGATTAGGGACAAAGTGCGCTTCCGCGCCACACGCTAACTCGGCGCGAAGGTTATCATTACTGATGGATGCGCGCTGCGCGTCGCGAATGCGCGATTCAAGGTTGCTCTGAATCGGCGCAAAGTGAAGCTGCGTGCGCGGCAAGATACAGTTAAGCTGGCAGGGTTTACGGCTGAGCGCATCAGCTACCACATTAGCCTTACCAGGATGATACCGGATCTCACAATCGTAATCGCTGATGAGTTCGTTCCATCGGCGTTGTCTCATGTTAAGTTCCTTTTGATCAAAGATATGCTGAAGGCTTTTATGGTCGGTGTAAAGGATACACTTAGTACCATAAAGGTAGTGTCTCCAGATCTTCAAGGCAAATACCACTGCGCCTAGTTCGAGGTCGTGAGTTGTATAATTCTTTTCATGAACCTTGAGTTGCCTTGATGCGTAAGCGATAACCTTGCCTTGTTGCATAAGAACACAACTGTGGCACCCGGTAATTTCCCAATCCTATAAACTAAGTAATCAACCTAATAATTAGGTGATTGTGAATATTATGCGCGCTAAATTAGAGTCAGCGCGGGCACGTTATGTACGCCCTGCGCAAGCGCGCTATGTTAGAGTCAGCGCGGGCACGTTATGTGCGCCCTGCGCGAGCGCGCGATGTAAGAACCAGCGTGGGCATATGTTATATGTGCCATGCGCGAATGTTTTGGTTTTATGTTTCTATAACTTTATAGTCTAATGGGTTGACCGTCCCGCATGATGCTAAGGCGGGTGCATCCCAAAACGTTTATGCGCATGCGGAAAGGGAACTAACCTCCCCGCATGGCGGGAACATTGAGAGCTAGTTTTTCTGAAGCTCCAAGATGGAATTGACTTCAACATGACTGATCACTATGTTGAAATACCAAGACCACCTGGAGAATCTACAAATGAAACTCAATGTCCCTGACTGCGAGAAGGTTACGTACCTACCCGCATCAAAGAAATGTCCTTCACGCAGAAAGCTATGCGCACAAAGCTATACGCGCAGAACACTGAGCCTAATCTCCAGATATAAGGGGATTATTCCCGCCCAAAAAGGAAACAGTTGCGTGTTTCAGAGATTTCTACTTTTTAACTGTACACTGATAAAAGCACCTGAAAAAGCTTACTGTAACATGAAAAGTCAACTGTCAGCCACCCTACTCTCACCAACCACAGACCTGCATGTCCTGTCCAAATCAAATCAGAATCTTTTATCCACTCCTCCACTTTTAAATAAATAATAATAATTTCCATACTTTATCATCATTATATCTAGATATGAAAAGATTACAACCCCCTAAAGCAAGGGATTGTGTTCCCTAAATCTTGCCTATAAATATGTAACCCAAATTATCACCCAAACACACTTCAAACTGCAAATTGCACTAATCATCGTCCAAGCATCCGTTTGATTTTCAATTCCGTTCCTGTTACTAGGTAAGCCGAGATTATAACCCTGAGATCTACTTTCCAACCCTTATATTCTCCTATTTCTTTATCTTAATATATATACTTGTTATTTAATCGTATTCTAGACCTTCAATTCCGAGGCCAAGAAAACCCGAATCTCGATTAATCCCTTAACAAGAACCACAGGTGAGTCTCACAGCCCCTATTTTCACTGTTTTCACTATTTTTAAACTGTTTTCGGGGCGAGGGACACGTACCTAAATTATGTTTTATCATGATACTCTTACAAGCAATGCAAACAATTATGTGTTTAAATAATGTTCATTATGGTATACTTACGAGCAATGCAAACGGTTATCTATGGTTTTCGATGAGAGTGCGATACGAGTAAGTGATCACTTTACCATTGGAACTCTAAGGGTAGGGACTGCTGGTTTGATCCACCCACTCGTAGGGGTCGCACCTCTTACACAGACGAGTGCCTAGCATGTCACGGGGCAGTACTATGGGATTGAGCCCGCTCGTAGAGGTCGCTCCTCTTACGCAGGCGAGCGCCTTGTTTTCCGGCACAACGTCCGCGCGTAACCCGCGGGACGGTATTATTTCGCTCGTAGTGGCAGCGCCACTTACACAGACGAGCACGGTTTTTCAGAAGTGTCCGCGCGTAACCCGCGGGACGGTATTACTTATTTCGCTCGTAGTGGCAGCACCACTTACACAGACGAGCACGGTTCCCAGAAATGTTCGCGCGTAGCCCGCGGAACGATTTTTATCAGAATATGTTATCAGAACTATGTTTTACTAAGCACGTGTTTTAATGATGCTATCAGAATTATGTTTCAGAATGATTTTTATCAAGACTGTGATGCAATACGAATTATCAAGTTACTAAAACTTGTGAACTCACTCAGTTTATACTGATTCAAATGTTTTACGTGTCTTTCAGGAGATAACTAGGTAGCGCATGGAGTCACACTTAGAGCACCTCACGCTGAACATCTAAAACTAGCTTTTTGGAAGATTTTAGTCCTATCCCTTCAATGCGCGCGGTTGTTCCCGCCACGCAAAGGGGATATGGCGTGGAAATCTTCAACAGTTTTTATACTTGGATGTTTTTATGTAATATTTAATCAATGTAATGTATTTGTATTAAACATTTCATGCGCAATGAAAATCTTTGAATGTTTGCAATGGCCCGTGCTTAATTATCAATCCCCACTCGCGCGCGCCCGGCTGTTTCCGCCGTTCAGGGCCGGGTGTGACAGATTGGTATCAGAGCACTGGTTATAGCGAACTAGGAAAAGAAGTTTTAACCTAGACTATAACCGTTGGGGAATCGGATGAAATATTTTTCAAGGAAAATATTTTCAAAAGAAACTATACACACACTTAGGAACACGGGTCGCACAGTGTCTAGTGAATAAAGATAAAGAACATTATGTGCTCAGAGTACATGCGCTAAGTTTGATATATTTTCACTCTTTTTTTAGCGAGAATGCCTCCAACTAGAGCCAAGGGAATTACCATGACACCCGAGGAACTCGCGGAAATAATCGCGCAGGCGATCGCGACACATGAGGCCAGCAAGGCCGAATCTAGTCAGGGTCGTCAGAACGAGACCCCAGAATCCGAATCAGGAGCCTTGGACAAAGGGTGCTCCTATAAGACGTTAATGGCCTGTAGGCCTAGGCCATTCAAGGGTACCGAAGGGGCCATTGGGCTCTACAACTGGATTGACAAGATGGAGACAGTTCTCTCCATTAGCGGATGTAGTGAGAACCAGAAGGTCCTTTACGCGACCTGCATGTTCCAAGAAGCAGCTTCGTCTTGGTGGAAGCTTCAAGTGAAGACTATGGGGCGAGAAGTTGCTCTTCACAAGACCTGGGAGGAGCTGAAGGAAATGATGATGAGAAAGTTCTGCTCTCGCGCAGAAATTCAGAGTCTGCAGCAGGAATTCTGGAACCACACCATGGTAGGAACGGATATCGACGCCTACAACAACCGGTTCAACGAGCTTTGCCAGTTGGTGCCAGACATGGCAAACACGGAGGAAAAGAAGATCGAGAGATATATCTTTGGGTTACCTCCTGTTGTTAGGGTTCCGCTCAATGCCGCAGCGCCTCCAACCTTTGATGAGGCGGTAGCGCGGGCCATCACCCTTACAAGGGATACGGTCCGTGCGGGTATGTTGACTACGCGCGGAAACGAGCAGCGAACCTCTGACTCCAAGAGGAAATGGAACTTTCACCACCGAGGGTCCGACTCCAAGCAGCCACCGTTCAAGAAGCAGGAGAGCGCAAGGGTTTACGCGATCCAAGCCGCGGAGCCATCAAGGAAAGGATACAGCGGGCCTTACCCATGGTGCAACAAATGCAAGTTTCACCACGAGGGTGAATGCGCGAGCGTCACGTGCGCCAAATGTAACAGGCCAGGGCACAAGACGGTGAATTGCCGTGCTAAGGAAGCTGGAGCTAGTGACACCTGCTACGCATGCGGGAAGCCAGGGCATTTTAGTCGGGATTGCCCGCAAAAGGGAAACCAAGCTCGCGGGAGAGCTTTTGTGATCGGCGCGGGCGAAGCTAAAGAAGAGCCGAATGTGGTAACCGGTACGTTTTTGCTTAACGGCCATTTTGCATCTGTCTTATTTGATACTGGCGCTGACCTAAGTTTTATATCCGCTGAGTTTAAAGACTCCCTAGGCCTAGCAACCAGTAGGCTAGACACACCTTATACTATAGAACTAGCCAATGGTAGGCAGTTATGCGCGAACGAAAGAACTGAACAATGTGTAATAGTCATGGGAGGTCACGGGTTCAATATTAACTTGTTGCCAATAGACTTGGGAAGTTTTGACATTGTGGTAGGTATGGATTGGTTAGTCGAGAACCACGCGGAGGTTATCTGCCATGAGAAGCAGGTTCGGGTTCCACTGTTGAACGGAGAAACCTTGGTAATTCAAGGGGAAAGAAGGGGAGTTGCGACGAAACTGATTTCGTGCCTAAAGGCGCGCAAGTGCCTAAGGAAAGGGTGCTACGCCTTCCTGGCGCATGTAGTAGAGAAGGAAGGAGATGAGCGAAGAATTAAAGACTTACCAGTAGTGCGCGAATTTCCAGAAGTTTTTCCTGAAGATTTGCCCGGATTACCGCCGCCGCGACAAGTCGAATTTCGTATTGATTTAGTCCCAGGAGCTGCGCCAGTAGCTCGAGCGCCTTATCGATTAGCTCCATCTGAGATGCAAGAGCTATCCAATCAGCTACAGGAACTATTGGATAAGGGTTTCATACGCCCAAGCTTCTCACCTTGGGGAGCTCCAGTACTGTTTGTAAAGAAGAAGGATGGTTCCTTCCGGATGTGTATTGACTACAGGGAGCTGAACAAGCTGACAGTCAAGAATCGGTACCCCTTACCGAGGATTGACGACTTATTTGACCAGTTGCAGGGATCCAGTTATTATTCGAAGATAGATCTACGGTCAGGATACCACAAACTTAGGGTCCATGAGGAAGATGTGCCGAAAACAGCCTTCCGAACTAGATACGGCCATTATGAGTTCTTAGTGATGCCTTTCGGGCTAACTAATGCGCCGGCTGTATTCATGGATCTGATGAACCGCGTGTGCAAACCATACTTGGACAAGTTTGTGATTGTGTTTATAGATGACATTCTGATTTCCTCTCGGACCAAGGCCGAGCATGAGCAACACCTGAGATTGATTTTGGAATTGTTGAGGAAAGAAAATTTGTATGCGAAGTTTTCTAAGTGTGAGTTTTGGCTTAGAGAAGTTCACTTTCTCGGTCACGTTGTAAACGAGGAAGGAATACACGTCGATCCTTCCAAGGTCAAGGCCATCGAAAACTGGGAAGCGCCAAAAACCCCAACTGAGGTGAGGCAATTCCTAGGACTAGCTGGCTACTATCGACGCTTCATTGAGAACTTCTCCAAGATAGCTCTACCTCTGACCGCGCTAACTCAGAAAGACAAGAAGTTTGTTTGGGGCGAAAATCAGGAAGCGGCATTTCAAAAGTTGAAACAGAAGTTATGTAGTGCGCCAATTTTGTCTCTGCCTGAGGGGACGGATGACATCGTCGTTTGCTGCGACGCTTCACATCAGGGACTCGGATGTGTCCTTATGCAGCGAGACAAAGTCATAGCATATGCCTCGCGCCAACTCAAGACCAATGAAAAGAACTACACAACGCATGATCTGGAACTTGGAGCGGTTGTCTTCGCGCTAAAGATTTGGCGCCATTACCTCTATGGTACAAAGTGTGTAATCTTTACGGATCACAAGAGCCTTCAACATATATTTGATCAAAAGGATTTAAACATGAGGCAACGAAGATGGGTGGAGTTGTTGAATGATTATGATTGTGAAATTAAGTACCACCCTGGAAAGGCGAATGTGGTAGCAGACGCGCTAAGTAGGAAGGAGCGAATGAAAACGCTACGAGTCAAGGCTCTAAGGTTGACCATTCGCGCAGATCTCTCTACCCGCATCCGAGACGCTCAGCAAGAAGCCTTGAAACCAGAGTTTGTTAAAAACGAATCCCTTGGGGGTATGATTAAGAGTTTGGAACTTAAAGAGAACGGCAATCTATATTTCGCTAACCGCATATGGGTCCCTCTCAAGGGAGGATTGCGCGAGCAAGTATTAAACGAAGCTCACAAGATGCGGTATTCCGTACATCCTGGTGCAGACAAGATGTACCAAGATGTTAAAGCGCTGTATTGGTGGCCCAATCTTAAAGGCGCCATCGCGACGTATGTCAGTAAGTGCCTGACGTGTTCGAAGGTGAAGGCTGAATACCAGAAGCCGTCGGGGTTACTTCAGCAGCCAGAAATTCCCATATGGAAGTGGGAACAAATCTCTATGGACTTCATCACCAAACTGCCAAGGACACCTGGGGGCTATGACACGATCTGGGTTATTGTAGATCGGCTAACTAAGTCAGCGCACTTCCTGCCGATCAAGGAAACCGATAAGATGGAAAAGTTAGCCCGATTGTATATTCGAGAAGTAGTTTCAAAACACGGAGTCCCAGTGTCCATCATTTCTGATAGAGATAGTCGGTTCACCTCAAGGTTTTGGAGATCGTTACAAGGGGCTTTAGGTACTCGTCTTGACATGAGTACGGCATATCATCCCCAAACGGATGGACAAAGCGAGCGAACAATCCAGACATTGGAAGATATGCTGCGCGCGTGCGCAATCGATTTCGAAGGTAGCTGGGATACTCATCTCCCATTGGTTGAATTTTCTTACAACAACCGTTATCACACAAGCCTCAAGGCTGCGCCGTTTGAAGCTTTGTATGGGCGCAAGTGTAGATCCCCACTGTGCTGGGCTGAAGTGGGTGACAAGCAAATGACTGGTCCAGAATTGATCCAAGAAACAACAGACAAGATTTTTCAGATACGGGATCGCCTTAAGACAGCGCGCGACAGACAGAAGAGCTACGCAGATGTGCGAAGGAAACCGTTGGAGTTTCAAGTAGGGGATAGAGTACTTTTGAAAGTCTCTCCATGGAAAGGAGTCCCCCGTTTCGGCAAGCGAGGAAAGTTGAATCCGCGCTACATTGGACCATTTGAGATCCTGGAAAGGATCGGTCCGGTTGCTTATAAACTCCGTTTACCCGCCGAACTCAGTGGAGTTCATGATACGTTTCATGTGTCCAACCTCAAAAAGTGTTTATCTGACGAAACGTTGATTTTACCGTTGGAAGAGATTCACATCGACAAACAACTGCACTTCGTAGAAGAACCTATAGCAGTAACCGATTGGAAAGAACAAAAGTTACGCAGAAGCAGAATCAAGTTAGTAAAGGTTCAATGGAACTCGAGGCGTGGGCCTGAATTCACTTGGGAAAGAGAAGACCAGATGCGCATGAAATACCCACACCTCTTTCAGAACCTGGCTTCTGCCAGCGACGTCTCCTAAATTTCGGGACGAAATTCTCTTAACAGGGGGAAAATGTGACACCCGGTAATTTCCCAATCCTATAAACTAAGTAATCAACCTAATAATTAGGTGATTGTGAATATTATGCGCGCTAAATTAGAGTCAGCGCGGGCACGTTATGTACGCCCTGCGCAAGCGCGCTATGTTAGAGTCAGCGCGGGCACGTTATGTGCGCCCTGCGCGAGCGCGCGATGTAAGAACCAGCGTGGGCATATGTTATATGCGCCATGCGCGAATGTTTTGGTTTTATGTTTCCATAACTTTATAGTCTAATGGGTTGACCGTCCCGCATGATGCTAAGGCGGGTGCATCCCAAAACGTTTATGCGCATGCGGAAAGGGAACTAACCTCCCCGCATGGCGGGAACATTGAGAGCTAGTTTTTCTGAAGCTCCAAGATGGAATTGACTTCAACATGACTGATCACTATGTTGAAATACCAAGACCACCTGGAGAATCTACAAATGAAACTCAATGTCCCTGACTGCGAGAAGGTTACGTACCTACCCGCATCAAAGAAATGTCCTTCACGCAGAAAGCTATGCGCACAAAGCTATACGCGCAGAACACTTAGCCTAATCTCCAGATATAAGGGGATTATTCCCGCCCAAAAAGGAAACAGTTGCGTGTTTCAGAGATTTCAACTTTTTAACTGTACACTGACAAAAGCACCTGAAAAAGCTTACTGTAACATGAAAAGTCAACTGTCAGCCACCCTACTCTCACCAACCACAGACCTGCATGTCCTGTCCAAATCAAATCAGAATCTTTTATCCACTCCTCCACTTTTAAATAAATAATAATAATTTCCATACTTTATCATCATTATATCTAGATATGAAAAGATTACAACCCCCTAAAGCAAGGGATTGTGTTCCCTAAATCTTGCCTATAAATATGTAACCCAAATTATCACCCAAACACACTTCAAACTGCAAATTGCACTAATCATCGTCCAAGCATCCGTTTGATTTTCAATTCCGTTCCTGTTACTAGGTAAGCCGAGATTATAACCCTGAGATCTACTTTCCAACCCTTATATTCTCCTATTTCTTGATCTTAATATATATACTTGTTATTTAATCGTATTCTTGACCTTCAATTCCGAGGCCAAGAAAACCCGAATCTCGATTAATCCCTTAACAAGAACCACAGGTGAGTCTCACAGCCCCTATTTTCACTGTTTTCACTATTTTTAAACTGTTTTCGGGGCGAGGGACACGTACCTAAATTATGTTTTATCATGATACTCTTACAAGCAATGCAAGCAATTATGTGTTTAAATAATGTTCATTATGGTATACTTACGAGCAATGCAAACGGTTATCTATGGTTTTCGATGAGAGTGCGATACGAGTAAGTGATCACTTTACCATTGGAACTCTAAGGGTAGGGACTGCTGGTTTGATCCACCCACTCGTAGGGGTCGCACCTCTTACACAGACGAGTGCCTAGCATGTCACGGGGCAGTACTATGGGATTGAGCCCGCTCGTAGAGGTCGCTCCTCTTACGCAGACGAGCGCCTTGTTTTCCGGCACAACGTCCGCGCGTAACCCGCGGGACGGTATTATTTCGCTCGTAGTGGCAGCGCCACTTACACAGACGAGCACGGTTTTTCAGAAGTGTCCGCGCGTAACCCGCGGGACGGTATTACTTATTTCGCTCGTAGTGGCAGCACCACTTTCACAGACGAGCACGGTTCCCAGAAATGTTCGCGCGTAGCCCGCGGAACGATTTTTATCAGAATATGTTATCAGAACTATGTTTTACTAAGCACGTGTTTTAATGATGCTATCAGAATTATGTTTCAGAATGATTTTTATCAAGACTGTGATGCAATACGAATTATCAAGTTACTAAAACTTGTGAACTCACTCAGTTTATACTGATTCAAATGTTTTACGTGTCTTTCAGGAGATAACTAGGTAGCGCATGGAGTCACACTTAGAGCACCTCACGCTGAACATCTAAAACTAGCTTTTTGGAAGATTTTAGTCCTATCCCTTCAATGCGCGCGGTTGTTCCCGCCACGCAAAGGGGATATGGCGTGGAAATCTTCAACAGTTTTTATACTTGGATGTTTTTATGTAATCTTTAATCAATGTAATGTATTTGTATTAAACATTTCATGCGCAATGAAAATCTTTGAATGTTTGCAATGGCCCGTGCTTAATTATCAATCCCCACTCGCGCGCGCCTGGCTGTTTCCGCCGTTCAGGGCCGGGTGTGACAACAACCGAGACCTTGGTTGGATGCATCGCAATACACGACAAAATCTTCATTACCCTCAGGTAACGCTAGAACAGGAGCTTCACACAACAAACGCTTGAGCGTCAGAAAGGCTTCTTCTTGCTTCGAGCCCCAAATATACGGTTTACCTTTGTGCGTTAGAGCTGTTAAAGGCAATGCGATCTTTGAGAAGTTCTAAATAAATCGCCGGTAATAACCAGCTAAGCCCAAGAAGGAACGGATCTTGGTAGGAGTGGTCGGCGTAATCCAGTTCTTGATTGCTTCAATTTTGGATGGGTCGACATGAATACCCATCTTGTTCACAACATGGCCAAGAAACTGTACTTCATCAGACCAGAATTCACACTTGGAGAGCTTGGCAAAGAGCTGCTCGGTTCGAAGCTTTTGCAATACCAACCGAAGGTGTTGCTCATGCTCGGCCTTGGTCTTAGAATAAATCAGAACGTCATCGATAAACACAATCATGAATTTATCCAGGAAAGGCCTACACACCCAATTCATTAGATCCATGAAAACGGCGGGTGCGTTGGTTAAACCGAAGGGCATGACCAAGAATTCAAAATGGCCATAACGAGTTCGAAAAGCAGTCTTCGGAACATCTTCATCGCGGATGCGCAACTGGTGATAGCCAGAGCGGAGATCGATCTTGGAGAAACAAGAGGCACCTTGGAGTTGATCAAAGAGGTCGTCAATACGCGGTAAGGGATACCGGTTCTTAATGGTGAGTTTGTTCAACTCGCGGTAATCAATACACATGCGAAACGAACCATCTTTCTTTTTAACGAACAACACCGGAGCACCCCAGGGCGAAGAGCTAGGGCGAATGAATCCTTTAGCGGTCAACTCTTGAAGTTGGCTTGCCAATTCTTGCATCTCAGCGGGCGCAAGACGGTAAGGAGATTTAGCTACGGGGGAAGCACCAGGGACAAGATCAATACGGAACTCGACTTCACGAGCGGGAGGGATACCAGGAAGATCATCAGGAAAAACTTCAGGGAAATCACGCACAACAGGGATATCGCGAAGCTTCTTTTCTTCAGCAGGTTTAACCACATGGGCTAAGAATGCAATACACCTTTTCCGCATGAGCCTTCGGGCTTCGGCGCAAGACATAAGTTTAAGACCACTGGAGGGTTTCTCGCCATAGATGTGAAGATCACCGTTTTCTCGAGGAATGCGAATCAACTTATTGGCGCAAATAACTTCGGCGCGATTCTTCGAGAGCCAGTCCATACCAATGATAACATCGAAACTTCCAAGAGGCATGGGGATGAGGTCGATCAGAAAATCGTTTTCGTTAAGGTTAAGCGTGCAATCCTTAATCACTGAGTTAATTAAAACAGTTTCACCATTAGCCAATTCAACTGAAAAATTTTCTTTTAAGTTATCGCGCGGTCGCGCAAGCTTCTGCTCAAACGCGCGAGAAATAAAACTTCGATCGGCGCCAGTATCAAAAAGTACAGAAGCATAAAATCCGTTAAGCAAAAATGTACCATTAACTACGTCATTATTCGCTTGCACTTGGTGCGCGGTTATGTTAAAAGCTCGGCCACGCGCCACTTGGTTCGAAATTTGGTTCACCGGATTCGCTTGTGTGATTTGCACTTGTAGTCTCGGGCACGCGTTCCGGAAATGACTGGGATCACCGCAGTTAAAGCACGACCTGGGTCGTGGATTAGGGTAAGTTGGTTGAGGGTTTTGCGGGTAGGTTGGTGGTGTTTGTGTGATTGGGTTGGCGGAAGGGACCCTACAGTACTCGGCTGAGTGACCAACGCGGCCACATCGGTTACATTGTCGACATGGGACTTGAGGTGGGTGGTGAAATCTACAGGTTGGGCAGAAGGGTTGGGTTCCTGTGTAAGGTTTCTTAGTTGGCGGGGCAGGGAGTGCGGGATTGGTTGAGGCATAGTTGTGGACTATAGGAGGTGTTGGGTAGGTTGACAGTGGGTTAGGCGCGTATACTGGGGGTTGGTAGGCGGGTTGCTGGACTATGGGCGGGCTGGTAAGCGCATAGGCTTTGCGCCTACGCTTGAGGTTGTTACGGTTTGAGGGTTCTGGCTTGGTTTCTGTTGGTTCAGGGGCAGTCTTGGGTTTGGTCTTCTCAGCTCCTCGCAGGAACAGGGTTCCTGCTCTGACATGGTTGTCGCTGAGCACAGCGGCCAACTCGATGGCGTCAGAGAGGGTTGCTGGGTTTCTGGCCCATACAGAATCTTGAATTTCCATGGGGAGACCCCCAAGGAATTTCTCGATGGCTCGGCGGGAAGGGGTAACAAGGTGAGGGACAAGCAGGCTTAGTTCATGGAAGCGCGTCGCGTACTCGCGCGCTTCACCGCTGTATTGCTTAAGATTCCAAAATTCCTCCTCCAGGCGCTTAACTTCGTTGGGAGGGCAGAATTCTCGCGTCAGAATTTCCTTGAATTCCTCCCATGTCATGCTAGAAGCAGCTTCTGCGCCACGCGCATGAGCTACTCCATTCCACCATGTAAGCGCCCTAGATTCCAGGACACTGGAAGCATATAGGGTTCGTCTGTTAGGAGGGCATTGGGTATGGAGGAAAGTGTTTTCTATTTTCTCAAGCCACTGGAGCATCACGGTGGCTCCTTCAAGACCTGTGAACTTTGGAGGGTTACCCGCGTTAAAGGACTTAATGTTGTAACCGGAGGTATTGTTTTGACTCAAAGCTTGGGCTATTGCGGCGGCCATTTCCTAGGAACGTTGCTGTCTACGCCTGCGCGAGGCTTCTCTCCTCTGATGACGGCGAGATAGCGGAGGCATTCTATAAAAGTTTTAATTTTTTTAGTTAATATCTTGGCGCAAAGTATAATCTTATAAAGCTTGGTTTCGCGGAGTTAGATACCCTTAACAGTTAAAGTAAAACATGAATTTGAATGCAAACTTAATACAGATAACAAATTCGAATCGAGAATCGACAATTCATGTATCACCATGACTTTCCGAATTCTCAATTTAAAATGACTAGTAAACGAGTATTGGAGATTGACGATTCATGTATCACCATGACTTTTCAATCCTCAATATAAAATATACAAGAAAATGAGTATTGGAGGTTGACAATTCATGTATCACCATGACTTTTCAAGTCTCCAACCTCAGAACATAATCGTAAATGGAATTTGAAAATCAACTATTCATGCATCACCATGACTTTTCGGATTTTCAATCCCAACAAACGAATATGTAAGTAAAATTAATAAAAATCGAAATTCAGCAAAAATCGAAATATCGCGAAATAAAACATAAAACCATACGCTGCGTCTGCGCAAGCATATTTATAAATAACGAGTAATTAACAATAAGCGCGCAAACATGAGATTTCTCTCATGCGCGAGAAGGGACTCTTAGGTATTCTAGGCCGTTACGTCTAACCACCTATCCTAAAGTCAACGAGCTCTGATACCAATCTGTAACACCCCGACCAAAGGCGGATTATACATCGGGGCGCCACATATTGTTTCATTACTCGTGACACTATTGGGTGTCAATATTTAATAAATATATTTATTCGCGCACGCGCAACGTAAACACAAGATAACATAAATCAACATAAATCAATATATTATAAGACAAAATATTCGAACAATAATAACTTGTCTTGTTACATTTTAATCTAGGTCCAAAAGTAAAAACGTCCTACGTGTCCACAAGCTCCAAATGTAGCTACAGCAAACCTGAACATGTGTTAAAATAAAACGTCAAACACTTGCGTGTTGGTGAGAAATCAAGTTTAATAGATAATAGATAACATTAAGCACTGCGCGCAACACGTGTATGTCTGGTGTTTAACAAGGGTGTAATCAGATTGTGATCAAGCCTAAATAGATCATAGTTCATAGTTCAATCCGTGCTCCCAAATGAGCACAAAAACAAGAAAACATCTGTGCAAGTGTAAAACAAAGAAAACCGTAAACGATAGGTCTCCCGTGTTCATCTAATGGATCCATGAAAACTTCAGAATAGGCCGAACAAAGCGGTTAATGATACACACATACAAATAAACAGCCAAGTAAACGTCCTCAACACATGGGATACTGCGCGACTAAAGTTCATAAACAAGTTTAAGACTCTAAGTTTGTATGAACACATGAACATCCCAAAACGTTAAAAATAATAAAAAAAAAGGGATTAGGTACGAGATTACTCACTTGATAAACGATGCGGTGTAAGATAAAGCAAGAACCAACTTTAAACAAGCACAAGTTAACCTATAATTAAAGATTATTGTTTTAACGATTGGTTTTAAGTCTTGATTATAAGTTAGCATAATTAATAAGTAACTTAAACAAATTATTATATATTATAGATTACCGGAAAACAGGGCAGAACAGGAGAATACGGAGGCAGAGAGAGGAGACGGCAGAGGATCAATGGCAGAGAGCAAGGAAGATAAAGATAATAAGTGTTTGTGTGTGTAGTGTTAAAAAAATAGCATTATTATTTATAGGGAAACCCTAGGGAACACAATCCCTAGAAAAGGGGAAAAGATCTCCAAAAAGTAAAAGATTCCAAAAGCAAAAGATATCAAAAGATATGGCAGCTGCAGGGGGCAAAGGAAAAGCTGACAGGTAACAGTAAACAGGCATGGGAGGGTCAGATAAAGGTACTGGTCAAGCATGGAAAAAGCAGATCTCAAAAGATAATGTCAGTCACTTTTTCTGTCAACCAATGGGGTTGGTGCGCATGCTGCGCCAAAAGTGGCTTTTCAGACATAAGATAGGTCAGGTCAACAGCACAGAAGATAAGACATCACAAAAGTAAACGGCTGGATTAAACAGAAGAAAAGACTCAAGACATAGCGCGAGAAAGCTCGAGCGCACGCGCGAGGGCGAAGGCAGACAGAGAACAATCCTTAGCGCGCCGCGGGAAGAATTACCATTCATAGCGCGCTGCGAGAAGAACTAAAATTCTTAGCGCGTCGCGGGAAGAACTACCATTCTTAGCGCGCTGCGGGAAGAACTACAATTCCTAGCGCGCTGCGAGAACAGTTCGCCTCGCGTATCGCAAGAACAACTGGGCTTCGCGCAGGCTTCCTTGTAAGGAGTCTGGCGCGTGGGGCTGCGCAGACATCCTTAGGCGGGAAGAACCAAAGGACAAGCAAAGAGTTAAGAGAAAAAGGGGGGGTTCAAGGCTTAAGGGCGGGACGGCGACAAGAGGGAAAAGAAGGCGGAAAGAGAGAAGAAGAGGGACGGGACGGCGGGAAGGAAAAGAGAGGAAGAGGCGAGAAGGAAAATATTATTAGTAGTATATATATTTTAAATGTCAAGTTTTAAAAGAAAATAATTAAATTTTAAATCATAAAAAGAATCGGATCAGAAAACGGGTACCTGGGTCGGGTCGGATCGGGGCAGATGTCACAATTAACAAAAGTCAAGGGCAGTCACTAGAAAGAGTTGGCATATACCTGCGAGAACCGGTGTTTACACATGGCAAACTATATGTAGCTTTATCACAAGTGAAGAGTAGATACAGTGTTAAAATGCTTATACTAGACAAGGAATGTAAAGTGACAAACAAAACTACAAATGTGGTTTATAAGGAAGTGTTAAGTAGTTTATTTTTATTTTACAGTTTTAATTATGTTTCTGAACATTGTAAATTGAATGTTATTTTGGTTGAAAACTATGTTTAATATTAGTTTATTTTGGTACTGATATTATTAACAACTATATATCATGGGTCTGTCACAAAAAATATATCATAAACTATCTTGTCGTTTAAAATTATGTGTGATTGTTACACGATTTATATAATTTCACCCGTGTCGTACACGGGTCAATAGCCTAGTTTCATTTTATAAAATTCAAAATTTGAAAATAAAATATCTCATATAAATGTAAATGTTCTAAATTTCAGCATAATACTATTTATACAAAATAACAATGGAAGGAATAGTCAAGCAATTTTAATGTAAACATTATTGGCAATCAATTTGATTAATATATATATATATATATATATATATATATATATATATGAATGCTTAAAATAAACGGTTGCATTGAAATCTGAAAGTTATCATGTTTATGAATACAACAAGATTATATACTAACAATGATAATAAATTTATATTTTAAATCAGGAAGTATATTTAACATAAGTAACGTTAGATACATTGACATGTTATGTGCATATAAGATAACAAAATCATTGATATGTCATTGAGATGTTATATACATTTGAAAGTCAACATGTTTATGAATACATCAACGTTATATACATATACAGTAACAAAATTATTGTTAATGTTATATTGTTTTAATTTTATACAGTGTAAATAAATAAAAGAAAATACGGAGTGTAACAAAATTATGTTAACATAAGTGTATTATTATTTGAATTTCGAAATATAAATAAAACATACCTTAAACCTGGTTTATTTAATAAAAAGTATTTGTATTAAATAAAACATACCTTAAAATATACCTAATTGTTTTGGGTTATTAGGGTCAAATACTTTCCTTATAATGAATGCAGAATAATATATTAGAATTAATAGAAATGAATACAAATTTAAACAAATGGTTGTCGAGTATTTTATTTTATTTTATTTTAGAATTATTTTATTAAGATGAAAAATAAAGAAGTGGTAGATATAAATGGAAAGATTAAGAGTTGACCAATAGGAAGAGACCATGTTGACACAAACTCTATTGTTTTAATATAATAGGTAGATAACTAGTGAGTGAAGTATCTTATAAAATATATTTTTTTTTCATTAAACTCCTATTTTTTTAGAATAACTTTTATTGAACCAAAAGCTAGCAACAAAAACAAAAGAGTTACATTACATGAAAAGGATTTTTAAGCCACTTGATCCAACTAATAATACTTTTACCATCTTGATTTGTAATCCATGGAAACAAGAAAGTAAGAAGAGAATTGAAAATGAGATCTTTTCTGCTAACTTCCGCTTGAAAAACTACTTCATTCCGAGCCCGCCAGATAATCCACCAGGCGGAGAGAATAATACCATGAATTAATTTCTGCTTTTTACTAGCAACCGAAAGCATGTCGAGCCATAAAAATATACCAAAAACAGAAGTCTTGTATCGAAGGCAAATCAAGCCACTTACATATGGCGTTCCATACTTTAGTCAGTACCCCACATGCTGTAACATTCGTCACTTTTCAAACAAAAAATCCGACCCGTTTTAAATTTTGGTTTTATTTATAAATATACATTTCAAGTTTTATCTTATGTGTAACATTCATTAATTTTCAAACCCGAAAACCCAACCCATTTTACTTTGATGTGATTCGGTTAATTATACATATACTCTTATGTTACATATTCCATACGTAATAGTTTTTATTTCCTAAAGTTATTTAATAGTATTAATCATTACTAATATATATATATATATATATATATATATATATATATAAATTATAACACTCATGATTTTTTCTTTATTCAAATATCACATAAATAATATTATTGATGCATAACCAAAGTACATCCTTTTAATCTAGTTATGTCACATTTATTTTTACATAAAGTTATTTATTTTTAAAAGAGAAAATTCCAATTTGACTCCCTGAAATATATCGTCGGGACACAGAATAGCCACTGAAAACTAATTTGCGCATTATGAACGTCTGTCATATTTGGGCGGGACAATATGTGCCCTTCCGTCATTTATTTCCGTTAATGACCGTTGAGAAGGAGGGTGTTTTAGACTTTTTACAAAGAGAAAATTAGCCGGTTAGTCTGTGCATTTCTGATTATTATATGTTTCAAAAGGTTGAAGAAACCAGCTTGTCGGGAAAAATGGCAGTCCGATCACCGGGTATTTTCTTCTTCCTCCTTCTTCCATACGACTTCCCCCATTCCCCACCACAACTTCCTCCCATCCTTCCTTCTTTTCCTTAACCCTCTCAACTTCCTTCCTTCCTCCCCACACCAACCACTATATATATATACATATACATATACTTCATCGGAGTATATATATATACTTCCACCGCCGGCCAATTTCTTCTCAACTTCCTCCCATCCTTCGACCGTAGCCACCTCCACCGTCGCACCTTCTCGGCACCCGAATTATCCCCGTCGCTTCTCGGCACCCGAATTCTCCCCGTCGCACCTTCTTCTTCCCATCGCTTCTTCCCGTCGCCACAATGGTTCTCACCATCAACTTGAGCTTCAATCGGGTCGTGTTTGGAGTGCCAATTGAAGTCAATCTCTGATTCCGGGTCTGGAATCGGGAAATATCGGCTCGTGTTTTGGCCACATTTGCGGGCCAAAACAGAATTAATTTCAACCGGATGTGGCAACTTGGGCCGGTTCTCCGTCGCCTGCCATTGTAAAAACCGAAGTTTATAATGCGGGTGAAAAGTTATTAGTATGTTATGTATGTAAAATCCCGAAGTTTATAATTCGGGTATTTTGATATATGTATTTTGTGTTCGTGTTATATATATAAAAAAATTGTTTGTCTTCATTGAGTTGCGGTTGGGGTTCGGGTTCGGGTTGTTTCGGATTATATTTTAGCTAAAAAACGGGCCGTTTTGGGTTGTTTTGGGTTTAAAGTTTGTTAAAAAACGGGCCGTTTTGGTTGTTTCGGGTTATATTTTAGCTAAACAACGGGTCGTTTTAGGTTGTTTCGGGTTTAAAGTTTGTTAAAAAACAGCCGTTTTGGTTTTTTCGGGTTATATTTTACCTAAAAAACGATCCGTTTTGGGTTTTTTCGGGTTTAAAGTTTGTTAAAAAACAGACCGTTTTGGTTGTTTCGGGTTATATTTTACCTAAAAATCGGTTCGTTTGGGTTGTTTCGGGTTAAAAGTTTGTTAAAAAACGGGTTGTTTTGGTTGTTGCGGGTTATATTTTACAACCAAAACGAACCATTTTTGAACAAACTTTTAACCTGAAACACCCAAAACGGGCTGTTTTTTTAGCTAAAATATAACCCGAAACAACCAAACGGCCCGTTTTTGAACAAACTTTTAGCCCGAAACAACCCAAAACGGGCCGTTTTTTAGCTAAAATATAACCCGAAACAACCCAAAGGCCCCGTTTTTTAACAAACTTTTAACCCAAAACTGGCCGTTTTTTAGCTAAAATATAACCCGAAACAACCCAAACGGCCCGTTTTTTAACAAACATTTAACCCGAAACAACCTAAACGAACAGTTTTTGAACAAACTATTAACCCGAAACAACCAAAACGAACCGTTTTTTAACAAACTTTTAACCCGAAACAACCAAAAACGGCAGTTTCGGGTTAAAAAGTTACCTAAAAAACGCTTCGTTTTGGTGGTTTCGGGTTTGAATATTGCAAAAAAAATGGTTCGTTTTTGTGGTTTCGGGTTTAAATTTTGCTAAAAAACGGTTCGTTTTGTTTGTTTCGGGTTTGTTTGGATGATATATATGATGATGATATATATGATTATGATGATAAACAAACATCATACATTAATGTTAAGAAAGTATATATAATTCATATTGTATATTTATAAGAAATGTTGGCTTACTTCAAATGGTTAGTGTTGTTTGTTGTTAAGCGTAGGTCGGGGGTTCGAACCCCACTCCACATGATATATTATAGGATTATTAGTTTTAGAATTAATTATTGGCTCAGGGGTAAAACGGTAATTTCACCATTTTTTTTGTCAGTCAACTAACTAACAGTTAACTTGACGGAAGGGCACAGATTGTCCCGCCCAAATATCACAGACGTCCAAAATGCGCAAATTAGTTTTTAGTGGCTATTCTGTGTCCCGACGATATATTTTAGCGAGGCAAATTGGAATTTTCTCTTTTTAAAAAGATGAAAAATATCTTCCTTCACAATTTAAAATTGGGTCAAACCTCCTTCCCCAAAGCACTCTCCTAATCCGTTTTTCTCATTAAAACATTCTTAAAGAATAACATCCTTATTTTAGTATAAATAGAACCTACTCCAACCCTTTTCATTCTTGCACCACTCTTTGACAAGTTCAAGAGATTATTTTTTCCATTTCAAAGGTAGAGTTTTAATTATTCAAGTCTTCTTCATCTTGTTTCTATTTATTTTAATTCTTCTTTATACTAGTTAACCAAATGGTCATATGACCATAACACAATCATGTCTAGGAATCCACATAATCCATACACCATGGTGTATAGGGTGGATGAGACAAAGAACACAAGAAGATGATCGATTACACGATGGTCACACTTGAAACGTTCTTACATCTTTATTTTTTTGTTTTGAATCGTTATTTTTATTCAAAGGACCCAAGGATTTTTGATGATATATGCTAATAAATGTTATATAATCATATCCAAAAAAAGTCCATAATTTTATTTCATCAAAATCCTTTCTGAAATAGTTAAAATATTGCTTTTAGCAATATTTTAGATCCTGACATTAGATATAGCCGTCAACGAAAGAGGCATATATTGTTCGTAAAAACTGAAAAAGTGCAATACCAAATTATATTATATACTTCATTGAAATACGGTTCTAAAAACTATTTTTACGCATTTTAATTCATTCGTATGAATTCGCAATAAATATTTTATAAACAATGCGCAAATTCATACCATCTGATTTACACGGCTGTTTTGGCCTATTTAGGTTACGAATTTGTGAAACTTTTCTAAATGAAAGTTGTTCAAAACATTTTAATTAGTAGAATGGAAAGTCTTGATTTATAATAATATTGTTTGATATTTTAAATAATTAAACAAATCAGAACAGTTTCCTGTCCAAAAACTGATTTTGTATTTCATCTTCCTTTTTTTTTTTTATCTTTTCCTTGTATTTTTTAATCTTAGTTTTTTTATACATTTGATTATGTACTCTTTAAACTTTACAATCCCATTAGTTATTATGTAATTAATATATTTTGTTTATTTATATATAGTTCGTGAAGTTTGATCGTTCATTTTCTTTAACGCGCTTTCGGTTGTCATTTCAAGTTTGGCTTTAATCTCAAAGGTGAGTTTCTCACACCCCCTTTTTAACGCTTTCAAACATTTTGGGGGTAGCATATATATCCTATCAACATTACAATTTCGTTTATTCATTATTTGCAAACTACAATTCGTTACATGGACTTGTGTATTTATTTTCTTACTTGTTCAAAGATCACGTGCTCATGGTTTCCTCATTAAGTATGATCGTACACCCCACTTTGCGCTCAACACATTTGTTGTTATGAGTGGAAAAGGGCCTCATTATCTGAGTATGTTGGTGCATAATCCCAACTGGAAAGGACCTTACTTGCGTTTATCTGAATACGTTGGTGCACAATCCCAACTGGAAAGGACTTTACTTGCTCATTTACACTTGTTCATGGAATTGTATAATTTTTATGTATTATATCAAACTTGTGTGAACTCACCAACTATTCATTTAGTTGACATTATTTTATATATATGTTATAGGTACATCTATTCGAAGTTGACACAAGAAGAAGACATTAGAACTTAGGGTATTTCAACAAATGGACAAGTTGTTAAATTGTTCTTGTGTTTCCGTGTATTTCTTGTTACAAAACTATGTACTTGATGTTTAAACTAATTAATGAAAATATTTTCACTTAATCGTGTCACATGTGTTTTGAGCAATCTGTACGTCACACTCAGGCATTTATGCTTTTGCCGGGGTGTTACAGATTGGTATCAGAACCGTGACTATAAGATAGGACATGAGACGTAGTGTCCTAGTTGGTTATAGCTTATTTTTATTTATTTAGGGTTGCATGATTAGAAATTATGTGGGCCCTATTTTATTTTTCAATGCACATTATTTGGTTATTATTGATTTGTTTTTGCCTCATGTACACAAATGATGTTATACTATGCCTCATTTACACAAACATCACACACAAGTCCAAGGCTTATCCTAAAACATAGATTTTCAAACATTTTTCAACAATCGAGTCTCTTTTGGTTTTTCGATATTTCTTCTTCTTAAAGATGGTTCTACGTGGCGGGTATGTAGTAAACTGTAGGGGGGGGGGGCGTTCTTGCCTTCTAGAACTATTGACACCAAGGTTATTAAAACCTAAAGATAAGAAATAAGCATAAATCCCAACCATACGCGGGACCCGGTTGCTTACCTGGAGAGTTCGGAAAGGGCATGAAACCTATTAAGCCAAAGCATACCACCTTCAACGCTATATGAATCACAACTTTAAGCTTTCAAACGTAACCATGTCCTCTTTGGGAATAGGAATATGGTTACACTCCTAAGGATGTCACACAAGTCATGGTGATGTGTAATTCCGATGTTTTACAATGTTTTTTAACTGAAAGACTGTCAAGTCGTGGTGATACACGAATACCTAGCTTTTGGTTCGATTTGATTACGTATATTGATTTTGTTTTGTGTTGTAATACGAGAATAGTGAAATTTTAACTCGTTTTCATTATTTATTATTACGGTTTAAAATTGAACCTTCGAAATGTAACATCCCGAAATTTCTAAAAGTAATATTAATTATTACTGGTGGGAAGGTTTACTCGGGTTAGTGGGAAAATAATAAAATAAAGTAGGAGTTATTATGAGTCGGGCTTGTGTTGGGTTAAGTAATATGGGTAATGGACTTGGATTTGAAATGAAGGAAGATGGACCATGGGCTCAAGCCCATGACCCATAATATAGAAGCCATAATCCACCCATTAATCCTTTCATTTACACATATTCCATACACCATCCAAAACACACACTTAAGCTCTCTCTCTAATTTCTCTCCTTTCTCTAGCCGAACCAAGATAGAAAACCGATCCCGATCCAAGGTAATGATAGTATGATGTTGTATGAACTCAAACCCGTTAGATTTAGTCACGAAACGACGAGCCGACACCTTTAAACCGTTAAAGTCACCAGAACCGGGTTGAATGGGGTATTAACCGAACCTAAGATGAGCTTAGGGATCACCGTAGCTCAGATCTTGATCAAACGGGACGAAAAACGGTGAAAAACGGTGGAAAACGAGCCAGACCTCGTTTTTCCGGTGAAGCCGCGGTTTTCCGGCGACGACGACGCCGGAAAGGTTGCGGGTACGAGGTTGATATGTCAGAGAATGTTTCTGACATTCTCTAACTTAACCCTGTTAACAAACTAGAGGTAATTCGTCAAGTGGCTCGTTAACGAAAGTTTAACGAACTAGCCTTAGTTCGTGTCCAAGTTCGTTGAGGAAAAGATAAAGAACTAACCCTAGTTCGCTATGACCATTCGTTAAAAAGAGATAAGAATTAGAAAGTTCAATTCGTTATAGAAGGGTCATTCATCAAAGGACTAGTTCGTTATAAGCTCCAGTTCGTAATAGGGTCCAGTTCGTTACGAGGACCAGTTCGTTATAATATTCAATTCGTTATAATGTAATGAATGGGTTATTCGTTAAGTACCAGGTAACGAACTAGAAGTTTGATAAATGACAGAACAGTCCTTGGACTTAGAATAGAATGATATAATTACATAATAGTCCTTGGACTTTGATAATTTATGAAAGATACCTTTAAAGGTTAACGAGTAACGATTAACTAACCGGTAAAGGTTCAATGAAGTAAAACCGGCCTAGACACTTAAAATTAATTAAGTAAACGACAAGAAGAGCTAGAGCCGTATTTAATATATGTAATGATTATACAGTTAGTCGTGCACAACTCAAGAAAGGGATAACCATATACGGTGAACGTAATCGCGTTCAGGTGAGTTTCTAGCCCCATTTCCTTGTTATGTTTTTGGGGATGTGTGCATACTCGATGTGAAGTGTGAATACACTTACCTTAAGTGGTAAGTGTATGCTATAGATGATATACGAGGTAGCTATTATATAATGCTTGTCGGTGCGTGAACGATCTTCGGATATTGAACGTATCGCCAAGGATATTGATTGCCTAATTATTATTAGTGTGTATGAATGCTATGATGTGACTTGCTTATTATGAAAATAATGAACTGATAGGAAGTGTATTATAGACAAGTAGAAGTAAAGTGTGATAGAAGTGGATAAGGGGTCTAGTAAGGGTGTTAGTGGCATGACGTGAGTTCGTGGTAGAGTAAGTCTATGTGTGCCTTCGTTATTAAAGTGGTATAACGCGAGTGCGTGGTAGAATAAGCCTCTGCGTGCCTTCGTTATTAAAGTGGCATTGCGTAAGTACGTGGGAGGGCAAGCCTCAATGTGCTTCTGTAATCAAGTGGCTAAGCTGTAGGGGCAAATAAGAGGTTAGTGGTGAGGTGAGCAGGTTTGATAGACGACTATGTGTCTTCGGACACGTATATAAATGCATGTAGTGGTTGTGTGGTAAGTTGCTTGATTAACTAGAACTCACTCAGCGTAGCTGACTTTTAGTATGCACGCAGGTGATCTGACTAACGAGCTAGCATAAGGATGGCACATGGCATGGATTGAACGGATGTCATATGAAGATGGATGAAATGATGTTTTAAATAAGTTGTTATATGTTATGGTTTTAAGAAAAGATTAATGTTTTGTAATGAATGATTAAAGTTATCGTTTCCGTGAAAGTTTTAATTAACTCTGATTTGTAAGGACTGTGCTTATGAGTAAATCTGACGTTAAAGTAGGGCTACCGGGTTCGGGGCCTTACACGAAAAGTCATGGTGATACATGAAATGTCGAGTTTCAGATTGATTATTTTCTTTAAATATGAATTTATTAATACGATTTAAAATTGAAACTTTGGAAAGTCCTAGTGATACATGAATTGTCGAGTTTTAATTTGATTATTTTCTTTATATATATTCATTTATTATTCCGATTTAAAACTAAAACTTCAAAAAGTCACGGTGATACATGAATGGTCGAGTTTCAGTTCGATTATGTTATTATTATATTCATTTAATATAATGGTGTATACTTATACTAAGTTTGATATATTTTCCATGTTGTTATTCAAAATAATATGTGAGGTTTTTTTTATGGAAATGAACATTCAATTTCGATTCTGAATTTTGTTTCATGCGATTTTATTTCTTTACTTGTTTTCTTTAAAGATTTATATAGAGTGATTTTGATGTTTCTTTCGGTCGTTAAAACGAATTTCTTATTTACGTCTCATGTCACGCAAATCATTCACATTTCGCAGCATGTCTTTTTGTTTTCTTCGACGTCGCCCTCAAAACTCAACTCGCAAAGTGACAACTCATATTATGGCACTATTGGCCACCGTGATCCCAACCATGACCCAAAACCCATCAAAATCCATATTAACCATGACAGTAGATCCAATAATTATTCTTGAACCGATCCAAAACCCAACACAACTCTTGGACACTCAAACGTACCCCCAACAAAAAGCTTGGCACGGGGACACACCCTTTGTATAACATGTGTAAATCCCACCACTCCATTAACATACAAATGTGATAATTTCAGTCACTACCTCTTACGACAAACCTATACATATTCAACATCACCTATTCCCACAACATGTTACCCAACCAGTTGCCTCAACTATATGCCTTATGCTCGTACTTCAAGTATGCTATAATTGCAGTGAACCGAGTACCCCCACAATACTAAAAAATGCCTAACTTGTTTCCGCCATGCAACATCTTAAACCGCATCCTCTGACCACTTGGAGCTCACTTGTAGCCTTACACCCTTACGTAGCCCCTTCATACTCGTCAAACATACTTATTTAATTACTTAAAAAAAATCATTACGTTTCTCTGCATTCAATATACATATATTTTTTTACGAACACCTTTTACTTATAATTTTAAATCCTCAATTTATTTTAAAAATAGTTAATTAACAAGTACTTAATCAAGTTGATGTTCTTCAAATAGACTTTAAGTCAAACATATGATTATTATTATCACTATTATTATTATTATTATTATTATTATTATTATTATTATTATTATTATTATTATTATTATTATCTTTACTACTACTACTGCTGTTGCTGCTGCTACTGCTACTGCCACTGCCATTGCCACTACCACTACGACTACCACTACCACTACCACACCACTACTATTCTTCTTCTTCTTCGTCTTATTATTAGTATCACTATTATCATTATTTTACTACTACTACTACTACTACTACTACTACTACTGCTACTACTTCTGCTACTACTACTACTACTACTGCTACTGCTACCTCTACCTACTGCTACTACTACCTCTACCTACTGCTACTACTACGACCAACTACTACGACCAACTACTACTACTACTACTACTACTACTACCTACTACCTACTACCACCTACCACCACCACCACCACCACCACCACCACCACTACTAACTACTACTACTACTACTACTACTACTACTACTACTACTACTAACTACCGCTACCCGCCGCCGCTACTGCCGCCGCTACTACCGCTACGACTACCACCTACCACTACTACTACTACTACCACTACTACTACTACTACCACTACTACTACTACTACCACTACCACTACTACCACTACCACTACTACTACTACTACTACTACTACTACTACTACTACTACTACTACCACTACTACTACCGCCGCCACTACTGCCGCCACTACTACCGCTACGACTACCACCTACCACCACCACCACTACTACTACTACTACTACTACTACTACTACTACTACCACCACTACTACCACTATAATTCTTAATATATATAATATTTTTCAAGGTTAAACGCAAATGTTAAATAAATTAAAATCGTTGTTTCAAACAAGTCATAAGCCTTGAGGCTATTATATTATCATCATAATAGTTCTATCAAAACGAGTTATTTTTAGTTGGCGATCATCTTTAAAGTTTTCATAGGACCCCGCCATAAGAGAGACCTTTATTTTACAAAAAAATATTTTCATAAAGTGTCACAAACTTAGCACTAGCTAAGAAATTTCTTTCTTATTATTACTAAGCTTTTTCAAAAATTATTATTATAAAAGCATCGTTTTTTTCGAATTTCATAAACTTAAGTGAATTTTAAAGAGAGCATTTTCCTTTCCCCCTTCGTCAACGCCGACATATTCAGTTGAGAAATCATGGCACTACCCTCACCATAACCTTCATACCTCAAACCTACCGTCGAGAAGACAATTGGTCACAAGTTTCGTCTTGTTTTATTTTTATTTTTATTATTAACTTCTATTTTTCATATATATATATATATATATTATCCTATTTGAATATAACCAAAGCAATTTTATGTATATATATTATCCTATTTGAATATAACCAAAGCAATTTTATGTATCAAATCCCTCCGAGGATTATTAAGATGTTTATAACTGAGTTTGGGTATTTTTTGTAAGGCCCCGTTACCGGTTCCTCACTTTGGACGGTGGATTTACTCATAAACACAGTTCTCAATATCAGAGTTAAATTAAAACTTTCGTCGAATAATAATACTAGTCAACCATTCATTACAAACATCCATAACTTGTCTTTTAAAAACATAACATAACATAACATATAATATCAAACATTATAACAGATCTTCAAATGCCAGTCTTTTCCAATCCTTCCATGTGTCCCTCTCAAGCCAGCTGTCTTAGTCGATTAACCTGCGTGCATACTAAAAGTCAGCTACGCTGAGTTCTAGTTAATCAGACGACGGGTGATACATTCTCATACATACGTATGCACCCGAAGGTACATACCTTCATATTTACTTACATACTCACACACATACATACTTTCATTCTTTCTTTCATACTCACGTACTTACTTTCATTCATACATATACGTTTTAAAGAGCATTCCGCCCTATAACCTTCGCCGATATTATTAAGGTCGGTCTCCTACATTCGCCGATATTATTAGGGTCGGCCCCTTACATTCGCTGATATTATTATGGTCGGTTCCCTACATTCGCCGATATTATTAGGGTCGGTTCCCTACATTCTCTGACATTATTAGGGTCGGTTCCCTTTTCTAACTATACCTTC
Source organism: Bidens hawaiensis (assembly GCF_021521415.1). NCBI lineage: Eukaryota > Viridiplantae > Streptophyta > Magnoliopsida > Asterales > Asteraceae > Bidens > Bidens hawaiensis. Next base: position 120,873 of record NW_027495673.1, read on the forward strand.
CATACCTTTCTATACATTCATAATTATAAAATCCAAACGTTCATACATCATTCATACATCATATAAATATATAGCAATCGTAGCTTTAAACTATCCCTTGGCGGTACATGCAATATCCAAAGATCGTTCATGCATCGTCAAGCATTCATTCATACATAAATCATATAAGGCATACACTTACCACTTAAGGTAAGTGTATTAACTAATCATGTCGAGTATGCACACAGCACCAAAAACATAATAAGGAGTGGGGCTAGAAACTCACCTGAACTCGGTTACGTTCACCGTTAATAATTATTCATTTCTTTAGCTGTGCGCGACTTAATGTATAACAATTAACGTATCAATTGACTATCACTATCCATATTGTATTTCTAGTTTAATTATAACCCTCAACGAACGGGGGTCCGGGGGTAGCGTCCCTGGCAGCGGGGTCTAGGGGCGGCAGCCCCTAGCAGGGTCCAAGGGGCAGAGCCCCAGGCTGGGGTCAAGCTGCCAGGTCAGCTTGGAAGTATTTTATTTCCATTAACTGTCTTAACACATTTTTCATTAGAATTTTAAATCATTATTCAATTTGCTAACTTAAAAAGTTCAAGGGCTTCTTTGTAATTAAATCATTTTTATCTAAGTTCAGGGACCTTTGTATCATTATTTTAAACTTCTAATTCGTCACGGTCTTTTAACGAATGGGGTTCATAACGAACTTATTACTATAACGAATCCGTCTTCATGACGAATTGGCTACAGTAACGAATTGAACCTTATAATGAATCTGAACTTATTCGTTTGGTCTGGTTAACGAATTGAACTTCATAACGAATTGAACCCTTATAACGAACTAGTCCTCATAATGAATTAGACCTTATAACGAACTGGTCGTCATACGAATTGGACTTAACGAACTGGGGCTAGTTCGTCATTCATTCATTAACGAATCAGTTCACGAATTAAGGTTAGTTCGTTAGACCTCCGCTAACGAATTAGGGTTAGGTCAGAGAATGTCAGAAACATTCCCTGACACCCTTAACCTCGTACCCATCTTTTCCGGCGGCGTTCACGCTCGTTTTCCACCGTTTTTCGTCCCGTTCGATCCAGATCTGAGCTAGGGTGACCCCTAGGCTCATCTTTTGCTTGGTTCATACCCGATTCCACCCAGATCTCGTGACTTTAACGGTTTAAAGGCATCGGCTCGTCGTTTCGTGACTAAATCTAACGTCTTTGGATCTATACAACGTCATCCTATCATTACCTCGGGTCGGGATCGGTTTTCCTTCTTGGTTCAGCCAGAGAAAACTGAAACTAGAGAGAGAGATTATGTGTGTGTTTTGGATGGTGTAAGGAATATGTGTAAATGAATGTATAAGGGTTGATTATTGTTTATATATGATGGGTCATGGGCTTAAGCCCATGGGCTATTCTTCTTTCCCTTTTAACCCAAATCCATATCTCATTCTATTTAACCCAACACAAGCCCGACTCATAATAACTCATATTTTCATTTTATTAACCGAAACGAGAAAACGGGATGTTACATTTGTGATTGCCGAGCCATTTTCGTTGTCATTCATGGTTGCATTGCTGAATTTGTTTAGTATTATCTCAATCTCCTGTTTTATGATCGATTTCCCATAAACGTAACGGTTTAGTGGAAATTGGGATTTCAAACATGTTTAGGTACATGTTGAATTTATATTACTTTTAAATGAATTGTTTTGATTATTTTGTTCGGTTCTCTTTTCGTCCAATGTTTCATTGGATTATTTTCTTGATGTCGTATCGATCTGAGACCAATGTTTTCCTTTGATTTCGAAGTTTCAAGTATATACTTGGTTAATCTTACTGTGATTCAAAAAAATCATGACGTTTCTCCGCATTCAATATACATATATTTTTTTACGAACACCTTATACTTATAATTTTAAATCCTCAATTTATTTTAAAAATATTTAATTAACAAGTACTTAATCAAGTTGATGTTTTTCAAAAAGGCTTTAAGTCAAACATATGGTTATTATTATCACTATTATTATTATTATTATTATTATTATTATTATTATTATTATTACTATTATTATTATTACCACTATAATTCTTAATATATATATAATATTTTTCAAGGTAAAATGCAAATGTAAAATAAATTAAAATCGTTGTTTCAAACAAGTCATAAGCCTTGAGGCTATTATATTATCATCATAATTGTTCTATCAAAACGAGTTATTTTTAGTTGGCGATCATCTTTAAAGTTTTCATAGGACGCCGCCATAAGAGAGACCTTTATTTTACAAAAAAAAATATTTTCATAAAGTGTCGCAAACTTAGAACTAGCTATGAAATTTCTTTCTTATTATTACTAAGCTTTTTCAAAAATTATTATAATAAAAGCATCGTTTTTTTTTTGAATTTATAAACTTAAGCGAATTTTAAAGAGAGCATTTACCTTTTCTCCTTCGTCAACGCCAGCAAATTCAGTTGAGAAATCATGACACTACCCTCACCATAACCTTCATACCTCAAAACTACCGTCGAGAAGACAATCGGTCGCAAGTTTCATCTTGTTTTATTTTTATTTTTATTATTAACTTTTTTTTTCATATATATATATATATATATATATATATATATATATATATATATATATATATATATATATATTATCCTATTTGAATATAACCAAAGCAATTTTATGTATTAAATCCCTTAGAGGATTATTTATGAAGTTTATAATTGAGTTTGGTTATTTGTGATTGCCGAGCCATTTTCGTTGGCATTCATGGTTGCATTGCTGAATTTGTTTACTATTATCTCAATCTCCTGTTTTATGATCGATTTCCCATAAACGTTACCTTTTAGTGGAAATTGGGATTTCAAACATGTTTAGGTACATGTTGAATTTATATTACTTTTACACGAATTGTTTTGATTATTTTGTTTGGTTCTCTTTTCGTCCAATGTTTCATTGTATTATTTTCTTGATGTCGTATCAATCTGAGACCAATGTATTCCTTTGATTTCGAAGTTTCAAGTATATACTTGGTTAATCTTACTGTGATTCAAAATTGATGTTTTATGGGGAATTTTCATTCGTTAAACGAAGTTTCAAATTGATGTTTTACGTTGTTTTGACTCCAAGAACTCAAACTATTTTGATATTTCGATATTAAAGTTTCATTTATCAATTTTTTGCCAATGTGTTTTCGATTTACTTGTTGATATTTTGGTAGCACAATGTTGCGTTTAATTGCCACGTTATTCTCGACGCGGTTACTTACAACTAATTACTGTGATGGTCATAACTTTGATGTTTTATCCATGTTGTTATTGATAACCTAAGTTTTCCTGATTTCCGTGATATTATTTCAAGAATCAAAAGTCTTATTCATCGATTTTATTATTCTTGAACCTCAGTGTGTACATTTATAACGGTATTACTGACGTAGAAAGTTTTATTTATTTATTTTTGTTATTTTGAACCCCAATAGCTCATTTATCAAATATATGATTTTGAATTATAAAGTTTTTATACATTAAAGAGTTCTCTTTTATCGATGTCTTGCAAAACCACACAATATGGCAAACCATGTGGATCATGCGACGAATGTAACATCCCGTTTTCTCGTTTCGGTTAATAAAAAAAAATATGAGTTATTATGAGTCGGGCTAGTGTTGGGTTACATAGATATGTGTTATAGAATTTAAATTAAAAGAAAGGAAGAAAAGACCATGGGCTTGAGCCCATGACTCATAGTATATAAACCAAACTTATGCATTAATCCATTCATTTCCACTAACTCCATACACCATCACAAACACACACTTAGCTCTCTCTCATCTTGCTTTATCTCTCTAGCCGAAATCACCAAGAGAAACCGAGCATCAACCCGAGGTAAAGATAGTATGATATGGTATAGATCCAAACCCGCTAGATTTAATCACGAAACAACAAGCCGGCACCTTTAAACCGTTAAAGTTACGAGATCCGGATGGAACCGGGTATAAACTGAGCAAAAGATGAGTTTAGGGGTCACCTTAGCTCAGATCTAGATCGAACGGGTTAAAAACGGTGAAAAACAGTGTAAAATAGGGTATACTACGCATTTCCGGCCACCGCCCGTTTTTCTATCACGGCGGCGCCGGAAAGACGGCATACGAGGTAAGGATGTCAGAGAATGTTCTCTGACATTCTGACCTGACCCTAGGCGCGCGTGTAACGAATTCGTTAAGTAATTCGTTACGGAGAGTTAGCGAATGAGTTCTGGTTCGTTAGACTGATTCGTTATGTCAGTTCGTCAAGATAGAATAACGAATGAGTTTCATTCGTTAAGAAAATTCGTTAACCAGTTCGTCAAAAGATTCAATTCGTTATAAGGTCCAATTCGTTATAGGGCTCAATTCGCTATGAATGTCAATTCGTTATAAAGTAATGAATTAGCCAATTCGTTATGAGAAACAGAAGTAACGAATGAACCCCAATTCGTTAAGGACTGGATAACGAACTGAAGTTTAATAAAATGACTGAATGGTCCTAGGACTTAGAAAAGAATGGTTTAATTACAAAGAAGCCCTCGAACTTTTTAAGCTAGCAAATTAAATAAGGATTTAAAATTCTAATGGAAAATGTGTTAAGACAGCTCGATCCTAGCCAGGGGCTCTGCCCCTTGGACCCTGCTAGGGGCTGCCGCCCCTAGACCCCGCTGCCAGGGGTGCTGCCCCCGGACCCTCGTTCGTTGAGGGTTATAATTAGACTAGAAACGCGATATGGGTAGTGATAGTTAAATTGATACGTGTAATTGTTATACAGTTAGTCCTGCACAACTCAAGAAAGGAATAACCATAAACAGTGAACGTAACCGAGTTCAGGTGAGTTTCTAGCCCCATTCCTTATTATGTTTTCAGGGCTGTGTGCATACTCGATGTGATTAGTTAATACATTTACATTAAGTAGTAAGTGTATGCCTTATATGAATATGTATAAATGAATGCTAGACGGTGTGTGAACGATCTTCGGATATTGCATGTATCGTCGGGTGATAGTTTGAAGATATGACTGATATGTATATAAAGTATGAATGATTGCTTGTCGGTACGCGAATGATCTTCGGATATTGCACGTACTTTCAAGTTATAATGTTATGTGTAATGTATGAATGATATGTATATATGAATGAATGTAAGAGATAGCCAGGTACAGAAGAAAGGGATTGAGACCTAATAACAGTCAAGGTAGAAAGGGACCGGACCCAAATAATATCAGTGGCAGAAAAGGGACTGAGCCATCTATAAATCTCGAGGCAGAAAAGAGACTGAGCCCTAATAATACTCAACGCAGAAAAGGGACCAGACCCTAATAATATCCGAGGTAGAAAAAGGAACCGGACCCTAATAATATCCGAGACAGAATAGAATAATAAAAAGTAGAGTTTAAAATAAAGTATGACGGTAAGCATGTATATTAGGAATGAATTTTGAAAGTATGAAGTACGCATGGAAGTACGTAGTTATGATTGTGTTGTATGTTGTATGATTAACTAGAACTCACTCAGCGTAGCTGACTTTTAGTATGAATGCAAGTTAATCGATTAAGACAGCTGGTTTGAGGAAGACACATGGCAGGATCCGAAGGGGCTGGCATCTGAAGATTTGTCGTGATGTTTGAAATACTATGGTTGACTAGTATTATTATTCCACGAAAGTTTTAATTAACTATGATATTTAGAACTGTGTTTATGAGTAAATCCAACGTCTGATGTGAGGCACCGGGATCGGGGCCTTACAACGAACCAAGTAATTACGGGTGCACACATAATTATCAAAGTCCTCTCATGGAAATCATAGTAAGAACAGTTGTGTGCAATAACTCGAAACTTGGAATAATTTTAGAAACACAGGACAAATGCAATATGATATGGGCATGGTGGATACGCTGCTGGTACATCCTATATATAAGTTCCCTTGTCATATTTCTCATTTGTGGCGTCTTTTGGGACATTTAAAGATCAACGTAATTTTTTTTATTTAAATGTGTATATAAAAAAATGTTTAAACTTTTAAAAACTATATGTACTACTTGTTTTCTTTTATTATTTTATTACTTTATTTTATTTTTATTTTTATTTCGGGACGAAATTTCTAAAAGTTGTGAATCCTGTAACATTCGTTAATTTTCAAACCCGAAAACCTGACCCATTTTAATTTTTCGATGTGGTTCGGTTAATTATACATATACTCTTATGTTACATATTTCATACTTAATAGTTTTTCTTTCCTAAAGTTATTTAATAATATTAATCATTACTATTATATATATATTATATATACATATATATATATAAATTATAACACTCATGATTCTTATTCTTTATTCAAATATCACATAAATAACATTATTGATGCATAACCAAAGTACATCCTTTTAATCTAGTTATGTCTCATTTATTTTTGTCACATTTATTTTTACCTAAAGTAATTTATTTTTAAAAAGATGATAAATATCTTCCTTCACCATTTAAATTTTGGTCAAACCTCCTTCCCCAAAGCACTCTCCTAATCAATTTTTCCCCTTAAAACATTCTTAAAGAATAACATCCTTATTTTAGTATAAATAGAACCTACTCCCACCATTTTCAGTATTACACCACTCTTTGTAAAGTTCAAGAGATTATTTTTTCCATTTCAAAGGTAGGTTTTTAATTATTCAAGTCTTGTTCATCTTATATCTATTTATTTTATTTCTTGTTCATACTAGTTAACCAAATGGTCATATGACCAAAACACAATCATGTATAGGAATCCACATAATCCATACACCATGGTGTATAATGTGGATGAGACAAAGAACACAAGGAGATGATCGATTACACAAAGGTCACACTTGAAACGTTCTTACATCTTTATTTTTCTGTTTTGAATCGTTATTTTTATTCAAAGGACCCAAGGATTTTTGATGATATATGCTAATAAATCTTATTTAATCATATACAAAAAAATTCCATAATTTTATTTCATCAAAATCCTTTTCTAAATTGTTAAAATATTGCTTTTAGCAATATTTCAGATTTGACATTAGATATAGCCGTCAACGAAAGAGGCATATATTGTTCATAAAAAACTGAAAAAGTGAAATACAAAATTATATGAGATACTTCATTGAAATACGGTTCTAAAAACTATTTTTACACATTTTAATTCATTCGTATTAATTCGCAATAAATATTTTATAAACAGTGCACAGATTCGTACCATCTGATTTACACGGTTGTTTAGGCCTATTTAGGTTACGAATTTGTGAAACTTTTCTAAATGAAAGTTATTCAAAATATTCTAATTTAGTAGACTGGAAAGTCTTGATTTATAATAATTTTTTTTGATATTTTAAATACCTTAAACAAAGCAGAACAGTTTCCTATCCAAAAGCTAGTTTTGTATTTCATCTTCCTTTTTATCTTTTCCTTATTTTTTTAACCTTAGTTTTGTTTATACATTTGATTTAGTATTCTTTAAAATTTACAATCCCATTAGTTATTCTTTAATTATTAAATTTTGTTTATTTATATATAGTTCGTGAAGTTCGATCGTTCATTTTTTTTAACACGCTTTCGGTTGTCATTTCAAGTTTGGCTTTAATCTCAAAGGTGAGTTTCTCACACCTCCTTTTCAATGCTTTCACACATTTTGGGGGTAGCATATATCCTATCAACATTACAATTTCGTTTATTCATTATTTGCAAATTACAATTCGTTACATGCACTTGTGTGTTTATTTGCTTACTTGCTCAAAGATTACGTGCTCATGGTTTCCTCATAAAGTATGTTCATACGACCCCCTTTGCGCTCATGACATTTGTTTTTATGAGTGGAAAAAGGTCTCATTATCCGAGTATGTTGGTGCACAATCCCAACTGGAAAGGACCTTACTTACGCTTATCTGAGTACGTTGGTGCACAATCCCAACTGGAAAGGACTTTACTTGCTCATATACACTTGTTCATGGAATTTTATGATTTTTATGTATTGATATCAAACTTGTGTGTACTCACCAACTGTTCATTTAGTTGACATTATTTTATATATATATGCTATAGGTACGTCTATTCGAAGTTGACACAAGAAGAAGACATTAGAACTTAGGGTATTTCAATGAATGGACAAGTTGTTAAATTGTTCTTGTGTTTTCCATGTATTTCTTGTTACAAAACTATGTACTTGATGTTTAAATTAATTAATGATAATATTGTCACTTAATCGTGTCACATATGTTTTGAGCAATCTGTATGTCACACTCAGGCATTTCCGCTTTTGCCGGGGTGTTACAGATTGGTATCAGAACTGTGACTATAAGATAGGACATTAGACATAGTGTCCTAATTGGTTATAGCTTATTTTTATTTATTTAGGGTTGCATGATTAGAAATTATGTGGGCCCTATTTGATTGTTTATTGTATTTGGTTATTATTGATTTGTTTATGCCTCATGTACACAAATGATGTTATACTATGCCTCATGTACACAAACATCACACACAAGTCCAAGGCTTATCCTAAAACAAAGATTTTCAAACATTTTTCAACAATCGATTCTCTTTTGGTTTTTCGATATTTCTTCTACGTGGCGGGTATGAAGTAAACTATAAGGGGGGGGGGGGCGTGCTTGCCTTCTAGAACTCTTGACACCAAGGTTATTGAAACCTAAGGATAAGCAATGCGCATAAATCCCAACCAGACGCGGGACCCGGTTGCTTACGTGGAGAATTCGGAGAGGGCGTGAAACCTATTTAGCCAAAGCATACCACTTTCAACACCATATGAATCACAACTTTAAGCTTTCAAACGTGACCATGTCCTCTTTGTGAATAGGAATGTGGTTACACTCCTAAGGATGTCACACAAGTCATGGTGGTTCATGTGACATGTAATTCCGATGTTTTACAATGTGTTTTAACTGAAAGATTGTCAAGTCGTGGTGATACACGAATACCCAACTTTTGGTTCGATTTGATTACGTATTTTGATTTTGTTTTGTGTTGTAATATGAGAATAGTCAAATTTCAACTCGTTTTCATTATCTATTATTACGGTTTAAAATTGAAACTTCGAAAAGTCACGGTGATACATGAAATGTCGAGTTTCAGATTGATTAGTTTCTTTAAATTTGCATTTATTAATACGATTTAAAATTGAAACTTTGGAAAGTCCTAGTGATACATGAATTGTCGAGTTTTAATTTGATTATTTTTGTTAGTGCACGGTTTTGGTGTCCGTAGCGATCGAATAAGTTATAGGCGGTTTAGACTTTGTATTTAACGTATATTGTAAATAGCCTATAAATAGGGAGCTCATGCTCATAATTTATTAGAGAACTTGTACATAGTTTAAGTTATCCTCTCCATAACTTATTATTCTCTCTAATGTATTTACACTAAGTTATCAATAAAGTATTATATTTAAAGTATCGATTTCGTGTTGATGTATCGTATTAGCGGCTAGATCTTGGTCTCTATGACGTTCTCTCAACTGGTATCAGAGCAGGAGTTGCTCTCGATGCATCAATAAGGTAAATCTGAGTTTTCGTGTTTTTCGTGTTCTTCGGGTTTTGGTCAGATCTGGAGTAAATTAGTGTGTTATTGGTGGATTTGTTTGTAAATTCGTGTTTATTGATGGAAGAGGGAACTTCCTGTGTAATTTGGTGTTAAGTTATGGTGTATTGAGTGATTCACCATGGAAGAGCATGTTAACTTTTGATTCGGTTTATGATGATTTAGTGATTGTTAAGTTAATTGGATGATGGATTTGTGTTTATGATTGAAATCCGCATGTTTCTGTGGATTTTGGTGATTAATTATGGTGTTTTGAAGGTTTTGCCATGAAAGAGCATGGTTTTGGGTTGAGTTATTTGGTGATGAATAAGTAATCGTTAAATTATTTGGACGATGGATTCGGAATCGTGGTGAAAAACCGAGTGTTCGGGTAAATTTTCATGGTTATTTATGGTGTTTTGATGATTTCACCATGGATGAAGCTCAAAAAATCCAGATTCCGGTCAGATCTGTTAATTCCGGCTACTGTAACTGAATTTTCCGGCGAAATTCGTTTTTCCGTCGAGCTGTTCAGATCCAACAACCTGATTCGTTGTTACTGTAGCTAATTCGTTAAGGAGTCTAACGAATCTACTGTAGCAATTCGTTATGGAATATTTAACGAATCAAGTTAATTCGTTAAGGTAATTCGTTAAGGTTATTATAATGAATTAGAGTGATTCGTTAAGGCATATTTAACGAATTAAGAGTTAATTCGTTAAGGAAAACATAACGAATTAAGGCAATTCGTTAAGTTGATTCATTAAGGTATGAGTAACGAATTAAGGCTAATTCGTTATGTATGACGAAGTGTGGACATCTTAATGAATGGGAGGCCATTCGTGCAACTGTTATAACGAATTGAGCGGATTCGTTAAGTATGTAACGAATCAGTGAACGGTTGACGAATGGTGGATGTTTATAACGAACTGGGGTTTAATTTTTAACGAATGGAGAGCACGAACTAAGTTAACGAATTAGGATGATTATTTATAACGAATTAGAGAGGCAATTCGTTAAAAAAATAAAGTTTTGTAACGAAAGATTAAAGTTAACGTTTCCGCGAAAAGTTTTAATTAACTCTGATTTGTAGAACTGTGTTTATGAGTAAATCCGACGCTAAAGTAGGGCTACCGGGTTCAGGGCATTACAAGTTGGTATCAGCGCAAAGTTCCGGAGATTTAAGCATCCTACATGCTTAGACTCGAACAGAAAATGGGATTTAAGTAAGAAAAGAAAGAAGACGCCAATTCAAGATAGCCATGTGTCACTCAAGCAAGCTCGGTAATGGTAAATTATGTTAAATAATGTATAAAGATGTTCGCTTAATTGTTAAAGGAAGGATATATGCAGGTTAGGGATAGAATTTCTTGATTGTTTGATTGATTAACTGTTTAAAAGTAGAAACCAGCACAAGTGAAATCACGAAGGGAAGAATGTAGAACCTGAGGACTAATGAAAATTGTTAATTACACTTGATCAATGTCATTACCTACTTACCTTACGAATCACGTGCTAAATAATTCCTTGAGTGATGACGTTAGTGTTTTTAGAATACGATGGCTGGAGCAAGAGAGATTGTTGGAACGGGAGAGTGTACGGGGCGTCGTGGTAGGCCACGGGAGTCCGAGAACCCTCTGTTGAATCAGCTGCTAACGCCGGGGAGAAGAAAGCGTTGCTGAGCGAAATCCGAGCAACAACGAAGGACATCAACTCGACCCTGCTGTTCTAGCTGCATTGCCCAAGCTGTGGCATCTGCCATGAAGGATTGGAATCCTGAGAAGTCTGCTGGAAGTCATGAAAGAACTACTGAGAGATCAGGGGAGAGTGGTACGAAAGATGCTGAGGGGGAGAAGGGTGACTCGAACGAAGGCGACAGGAAGAGAGGCCGAGGTGGGTGCAACTACAAGTCCTTCAAAGGATGTGACCCGCCAAAGCTGACTGCTCTAGGAGACGCAATCGCTACTCTCCAATGGATAACCACTATGGACAAGATTATCCTAATTAGCGAGTGTCGTCCGGACCAAGCAGTGGGTTATGTCACTCAGTCATTTGGAGATGAGGCCATGTACTGGTGGGAAACTGTGGAACAAAGGAAGACCCGAGAAGAGATTAAGGCAATGAGGTGGAATGACCTGAAGGAGTTAGTGATGAAAAGGTTTTGTGCTGACGCCGAGGTTGAGATGGCCGAGATGAAGTTTCTGAATCTGAAAGCAGGCAAGATGACACATCGCGAGTACACCATTGAATTTAACCACATGTCCAGGTTGGTGCCTGACATGGTGAACACTGAAGCGAAACTAATCAAGTGCTACGTCAGGGGGCTTCCCCAGAAGGTCCGCACGTTGGTCAGGGCTAACAAACCTGCTACCTTTGAGTCTACAATTGAGTTAGTAGAGATGGTTTATGAGGACTGGCAGTAGATGATGTGGAAGTGAAAGATAAGGAAGGAGGGAAGGGAAACAAACGAGCTGCATATGTCGTGGAGCATGCGGGGAGGAAGACACAGAAGATGGCCGAAAAGGAAACATGCAAGGTGTGCGGGAAAATGCACTTGGGAGAATGCAAGACTGGTCCAAACCAGTGCTATCGATGCGGGAAGAAGGGACACATCTCCCGTGAATGCACCGAGGACCAGAATTGTTACAAGTGTGGTAAGTCGGGCCACATAGCTAGAGAATGTGGAGAAGTCGTGGCGGTGGAGGGAAGAATGGGAGACGCGTAAAAGGATGGTTTATCGGTCACTGAGAAGGTTACAGAAAAATAAGTGGCTCGTCACAGTTGTTTTATATTAGTACTGTTATGTGGTGTTTTATGTTACAGTTGAACCTATGTTTGTCTAGCGAGCTTGAATGATTTCCTTTTATGTTTTATGAGCTTCTTGTGGTTTCTTGTGATTTTGTATGAATGACTTATGAATTATCTTGAATGCATGTTGGTTATGATAAATAGTTGTGTGGTGGTAAAGTGTCGCCTTAGTAGTTAGCGTTACTATGTAAAACAAGGTTCCTCGGGAAGACGAGACGAGACTTGATACGTCAGGGGCCTCATGGACAAGCTACCTTTATAGCTAAAACACATGATCACCGCTCGATGACTGCAAGTCAGGAGTAAGAAGGATGACCAATAAGGCAAAGGCGATTCAATAAAGTGTGCGAATATAAGGAGTGTTCCTTTTACAAGGAATAAGTTAGGTTTCGGGGACGAAACCTCTTTAAGGGGGGGAAGACTTATAACATCCCGAAATTTCTAAAATAATATTACTTATATTATTTATTGTTGGTGAGAAAGTTTACTTGGGTACAATGGGAAAATAATAAAATGAAGTGGGAGTAATTATAAGTCGGGCTTGTGTTTGGTTAAGTAATATGGGTAATGGACTTGGATTAGAAAGGAAGGAATATGGACCATGGGCTCAAGCCCATGATCCATAATATTTAAGCCTTAAATCACCCTTTAATCCTTTCATTTTCACATATTCCATACACCACCCAAAACACACACTTAGCTCTCTCTCATCCTACTTTCTCTCTCTAGCCGAAATCATCAAGAAGAACCAATCCCAACCCGAGTTAGACGCGAACAGCTCAAGAATGAATAACCATTCACGGAAGACGTAACCGCAATAAGGTGAGTTTCTTGCCCCATTTCCTTGTTTTGTTTTCGGAACTGTGTGCATACTCGATGTGAAGTGTGAATACACTTACCTTAAGAGGTAAGTGTATGCTATAGATGTTATACAAGTAGCTAATATATAATGCTTTCCGGTGCGTGAACGATCTTTAGATATTGCACGTATTGCCAAGGATAGTGACTGTCAAGTGGTTATTAGTGCGTATGATTGCTATGATGGGACTTGCTTATTATGTAAATAAAGTACCGATAGGAAGTGGGTTATAGACAAGTAGAAGTAGAGTGAGATAGAAGTGGATATGGGTCTAGTAAGAGTGTTAGTGGCATAATGTGAGTACGTGGTAGGTTAAGCCTATGCGTGCCTCTGTTATTAAAGTGGCATGACGTGATTCGTTATTAAAGTGACATAACGTGAGTGCGTGCTAGAGTAAGTCTATGCGTGCCACCGTTATTAAGTGGCTAAGCTGTAGGGGTAATTAAGTGGCTAAGCTGTAGAGGTAATTAAGTGGTTAAGTAGTAACAGCTTAGACAGTGGACTATGTGCCTTCGGACACGTATATAAATGCATGTAGTGGTTGTATGACAAGTTGCTTGATTAACTAGAACTCACTCAGCTTAGCTGACTTTTAGTATGCACGCAGGTGAGCAGACTAAGAAGCTAGCATGAGGATGGCACAGGGCATGGATTGAACAGCTGGCATCTGAAGATGGAAGAAATGATGTTTTAAATATAATGTTTTGTGTTATGATATCAAAGAAAAGATTTAATGTTTTGTAACGAATGATTTAAGTTAACGTTTCCGCAAAAGTTTTAATTAACTATGATTGTAAGAACTGTGTTTATGAGTAAATCCGACGTTAAAATAGGGCTACCGGGTTCAGGGACTTACAAATAGGGACCCCCAATCCGAGTACATTGGTTGTTACCAACGGAAAGGACACTTACTTGCGCTATTATCCGAGTACATTGGTGCACAATCCCAATTGGAAAGGACCATACTTGCTCATTTACACTTGTTCATGGAATTGTAGATTTTTATGTACTTATATCAAAACTTGTGTGAACTCATCAACTATTCATTTAGTTGACATTATTTTATATATATATGCTACATGTATCTTATTTAGAGGATTACATGGATGAAGACACTAGAGTTTAGGTTACTTAAATAATAAACAAAGTTGATGTTAGCTTTATTTCTTTCCTTTGTAATTGTTTATTTGAACAACTTGTGTACTTGAGATTTGATTGAATTAATGATAATATCGTCACTTAATAGTGTCACATGTGTTTTGAGCAATCTGTACGTCACACTCGGGCGTATTCCGCTTTAGCTGGGGTGTTACAGATTGGTATCAGAGCCGTGACTATAATATAGGATATTAGACGTAGTGTTCTAGTTGGTTATAGCTTATTTTTATGTATTTAGGGTTACATGATTATAAATTATGTGGGCCCTATTTGATTGTTCAATGCACATTATTTGGTTATTATTGATTTGTTTATGCCTCATGTACGCAAATGCTATTATACTTTGCCTTATTTACACAAACATCACACACAAGTCCAAGGCTTATGCCTAACGTAAAGATTCTCAAGGATTTTCATTAATCAGATTTTCGACTTTCAGTTTTTGATGGTTTATACGACGTTTGACTTTCGACTCTCTAGGTTTTACAATGTGTTTTAACTGAAAGTCTGTCAAGTCGTGGTGGTACACGAATACTCAGCTTTCGGTTCTATTTAATTACGCATTTTTATATGAGAATAGTTAAGTTTAAAATTTTTGTGACTCATTTTCTTTATTTATACATCCATTTACGGTTGAAAATTTTAAAATGTAAGGCCCCGTTACCGGTGCCTCACTTTAACGTTGGATTTACTCATAAACGTAGTTCATAATATCAGAGTTAATAAAAACATTCGCGGAATATTAAAACATTCAAACCATTATATTACATAACCATCCTTTCTTGTCTTAATGGGCATTCAAATTATTTAAACATAAAACATTGTCTTTTAAAACATCATAACATAACACTTCATTGAGATGCCAGTGTCTTCTAATCCATGCCATGTGCTTACCCTCAAGCAAGTTGCCTCATTCTACTCACCTGCGTGCATACTTAAAGTCAGCTACGCTGAGTGAGTTCTAGTTAATCAGACGACATACAATACATTCACATACTAGCATATGCACCCGGAGGTACATACCTTCATATCTTCTTACACACTTACTTACATACGTACTTTCATTCTTTCTTTCATAATTACTTACATACTTTCATTCGTACATATACGTTTTAAAGTGCATTTCGCCCGGATCTCGTGACGTAAACGGTTTAACGGAGTCGGCTCGTCGTTTCGTGTATATCTCTAACGGTTTTAAGCTCATACAATATCATACTATCATTACCTCAGATCGGGATCGGTTTCCTTGGTGATTTCGGCTAGAGAGAGAGAGCTTAAGTGTGTGTTTTTGGGTGGTGTAAGGGATATGTATAAATGAGGGACTAAATGGTGTTTATGGTTTATATATTTAGGGAGCATGGGCTTAAGCCCATGGTCTTTCCTTCTTTCTTTTCATAACCCAAGTCCATAACCCATATTCATTCACCCAACACTAACCCATCTCATATTCTATTCATCTAAACCGATAACGACCCACTATAAATAAACGAACTTTATTTTATTTAAATAACCAAAAGTAGGATGTTACATAAAAGGTCGAAAGTTAATAACCGAATTTCAATACGATTAATTTATTATTTTACTATTACGTTTTAGAATTGAAAATTCAAAAAAGTTTTGGTGATACATAAATGGTTGAACTTTGATTCGATCATTATATTATTTTATTCATTTACTACTACATTTTAGAATTGAAAATCCGAAAAGTCATGGTGATACATGAATGATCGAATTTCAATTCAATTACCTTATCGCCATATTCATTTACTCCTATGTTTTAGAATTGAAAGTTCGAAAAGTCATGGTGGTACACGAACACTATATTTTCAATTCGATTTCACTATTTAATGTTAAGTTTAATACTTTTTCCATATGGTTATTCAATAACTTATGAGATTTTCGTTTATTGAAAAGTGAAAACTCAGGAAGTCTCATGGGAATTCCAATTTCAATTTCAAATTTTGTTTCATACGATTTCTTTTCTTTACTTGTTTTCATTGATGTATCTAATAGTCGTTTTCATACTTACGTCCCAAGTCACGCGAATTCTTCACGTTTCGTTTCAGCCTTCTCATCGTCGCACTCAAAACACAACCCGCAAATGACAATCCAAGTTATCATAAAATTTGCCTCCACGATCTCGATCATTCCACGTTTAACCACACCCACCTTCATCTCTATAGTAAATTCAAATTCAAACCTAGCACAATTCTTGGAAACTCAAACCGAACCCAACCGAAAAGCCTTGTACAAAAACACGCCCTATGTGTAGCATATGTAAATCCCACCACTTTACTTCCTTGAAACGTTGATATACTTCTATTTGTGGTACATTCAATTACCACTTATTGCTAAACCCTACCTAAACTGAATTCCACCCGCCCATTTGAAAGACCTGTTAACTTAACCATTTGTCCCGATCATATGCTTGATCACATGCTTCAAGCCTGCTATAATTATGGTGACCTTAGCACACCAGTCATACTTCGAAAGGCCTAACTTGTTTCCGCCATGCAATACCTTACTCCGCATCCCTTGTCTATTCTATTCGATTTCTCGATTTCAATACTTAGCTTTTACAAACTCATCAAACTCGTTTATATTTTCATTTGCATATTTTATTTCTTTTACTAACACAAATATGTGGTTACTATAATAATTAATTTTCAATCAAATAACTTTTCTTTAAAATGACTTCAAACCAATCCAAATAATTCGTTATCTCTATTATTATTATTATTATTATTATTATTATCATCATTATCAATATTATTATTATTAAATTGTTATTATTATTATTATTAATATTCCTAGTACCATCATCACCACATTAATATTATAATTATTCTTTCAAATAATATATTTAAAGTAAAACTTTTGTTTCAAACAAGTCTTAAGCCATTTAAGGCTATTTCTCATTCGACCAGGCAGATAATCTGACATTCATTTTTTTTCTTTCTTTCTTTCCTATGTCGTTGGCTAAAAGAAAACTTTTGTTTTTAAAATTTCATAAAAATTGCAAGTCTTAGCGATAGCTAAAAACTTTTTGTCTAAATAAAATAGAATAAATATTATTTCACCATGAGATATAAAAGCATCATGATATACAACTGATTTTCATAAATTAAAATATATATTATATCCCTTCCTTTCTTTCTCCTTCGTTAACGCCAATGAGTTTCGGCTAAGAAATCATTGCACCACCTCCCACGTCAACCTTCATGCCACAAACAAACCTACATTCGAGAAGACAAACATCGCAAGCTGCAATTTCTGCTTCTTTTCTCTAGCTTCTTCTTCACATATTTCTCTATTTATTTTTGGATTTACCCAAAATAATTTCGTATACCAACCTCTTTAGAAGATTGATTACAAAGTTTATTTTAAATTCGATTATTCATTGAATTTTAATCTATATTCGTTTGTATTTTACGAAACACAAATTCATACATCATTCTTAAATCACATTTTTTTAATCGGTTTACGAATCGCAAATTCATACATCATTTTCCCCACCCTCTTCATCTTCATCTTCCCGAAGATAACCCTAAATCTGAAAACCTTCACACCACCACCGATCTGCCACCACAACCGTTGTCACTGTTAGTCTTCATGCATTCAAGCTCACATGTAACATCCCGTTTTCTTGTAACATTCGTAAATTTTCAAACCCAAAAACCCGACCCATTTTAAATTTTTGGTTTGGTTTATATATATATATATATATATATATATATATCAAGATTTGTTTCATGTATTTTACATAACACTAATCGATTTTAGTTATTATTCGTTTGTTTCCTATTTCGCTTTGAATCATTAACGAAACTTCGAGATTTAATGTGTTGATTTAATCGAAAACTATCCACGAAATGCTTAATTCGAAAACTATCCAAGAATATAAACCTTTCATTTCATATAATTAACTTTCGAAGGTTCAAGGTTCATTTTGTAATATAATTAAATTTCTGTTATAAAGTTTATTTAAAGTTCAGGAGCCAAATGCGTAATATATATATAAATATAATAATATAATAATAAAACAAACCAGCCCCCCATCCCTTCCCCATCTCCCACGTTTTTCCGGCAGCAGCCGCCGGCTACGGCCGGATTTGAACTTCGGCGAACCCTTTAAACGACCATTAAGCACATGTTTTAACCCGATTAAAACTCGTAAACTCTTTATAACGTAACGGCAAACGCATAATCAATAATAATAACACCTAATCAACAACTAATTCGCGTATAACAAGCCGCGTAGCTGCCGGAAAATTCATAAAATGCAATAACGAACATTTACATCTATACGCTCCAATGGATAGTATAAATATGACCCTTAACCTCAACTACACTCGTCCCAACCATCTAAACCTTTTAATACACACTCTATAAATTATAATCTGCTCGTTTTATTCCGACTCGGGTCAACTACGGTTATCCATCTTTTCGTATCGATACAAGGTAATTGTTATATGCATCTTCATAGTTTTTATCCGTTTAACAAAACCCATAACAAAGATTGAACAAACATGGAACATATATGGGGAATTAAATATAGGGTTTATTGAGGAAGAAGATGAACTTGGTTGTTTATATTTAAATTTCTAGTTTCCATTTACTTAACATGAAACAAGTTAATCCAGTTGTTAAGTCATGTTAGTGTGTACAGAATGACCCGGGTTCAAACCCGGGCCAAGCTGTTTTATAAAGTGTTTATTTTTTTAAACCTTTTTCTTTTATGTTTTATAAAACTAATAAATATATTAAAATCATTATAAATTTAATAAAATTAATTTAATTTAAATAATATTAACTATAAGATATATTTATCTTTTTCCCAACTAAAACCAACTTTTGTTTCGTTAAAGCTTCTTGAAAACCCGATTAACATTATATTAATTATTTAAACTTTTCGTCAACTTTATAATACACTAAAATAAGATTTTTAACCGATAAATTCATGATCCTCAAATATTATAATTCTCATGTTAACTAAATAATATTAAAATAATAAAATTGTTAAATTAACGTTACAACTAAATATTATAAATACTAATTGCCATAAAAGATACAATAAAACAAATGCTTAATCCCTACAACTAAATTGTCCCAACTTTTATAATCCCGTTAGTTAGGTTTTAATTATTTTATTTTGTTTATTTACAAGTTCGTGAGGATCGTTCTTTTCCTTTAACGTGCTTTCGGTTGTCATTTCAAGTTTTGTCTTATTCTCGAAGGTGAGTTTCTCACACCCCTTTTTACGATTTTACTTTTGGGGGTAACATATATATCCTATCCAAATTACAATTCCGTTTATTTATTGTTTACAAACTACAATTCGCTACATGGACTTGTGTGTTTATTTGCTTACTTGCTCAAAGATTACGTGCTCATTGTTTCCTCATTAAGTATGATCATACTCTCCCCTATGCACTTAGTACCTCGATGTTATGAGTGGAATAGGGACCCCCGATTCGAGTACGTTGGTTGTTACCAACGGAAAGGACACTTACTTGCGCTATTATCCGAGTACATTGGTGCACAATCCCAACTGGAAAGGACCTTACTTGCTCATTTACACTTGTTCATGGAATTGTAGATTTTATGTATTTATATCAAAACTTGTGCGAACTCACCAACTATTCATTTAGTTGACATTATTTTATATATATATGCTACAGGTACATTTATACGAAGTTGAAACAAGAAGAAGACATTAGAACTTAGGGTATTTCAATAAATGGACAAGTTGTTAAATTGTTCTTATATTTTCCATGTATTTCATGTTACAAACTTGTGTACTTGATGTTTAAATTAATTAATGATAATATTGTCACTTAATAGTGTCACATGTGTTTTGAGCAATCTGTACGTCACACTCAGGCGTTTTCACTTTAGCCGGTGTTCAATTCGCTAAGAAGTTCAACTCGTTAGCCAGACCAAACGAATGAAGTCCAATTCGATAAAAGGACCAGTTCGTTATAAGGTCCAATTCGTTACAAGGACCAGTTCGTTATAATAGTCAATTCGTTATAAAGTAATTATTAGGATCATTCATTATGAACCCATTCGTTAAGAACTGGGTAACGAACTAGAAGTTTAATAAAATGACAGAACAGCCCCTAGACTTAGAGAAGAATGATTTAATTACATAGAAGCTCTCGAACTTTTTGAGTTAGCAAATAAAATAATAAATTAGAATTCTAACGAAAAATGTGTTAAGACAGCTCGACCCCATCCAAGGGCTCTGCCCCTTGGACCCTGCTAGGGGCTGCCGCCCCTAGACCCCTCTGCCAGGGGCGCTGCCCCCGGACCCCGTTCGTTGAGGGTTATAATTAGACTAGAAATGCGATATAGGTAGTGATAGTTAGTTGATATGTGTAATTGTTATACAGTTAGTCGCGCACAACTAAAGAAGGGAATAACTATAAATGGGGAACGTAACTGAATTCAAGTGAGTTTCTAGCCCCATTCCTTATTATGTTTTCGGGGATGTGTGCATACTCGATGTGAATTGTTAACACATTTATCCTAAGTGATAAGTGTATGCCATATGTGATATATGTGAAAGGTATGAATGATTGTTTGTCGGTACTTGAACGATCATCGGATATTGCACGTATTGTCAAGTTATGATTATGGATATGAATGCTATGTATAATGTATAAATGACATGTATGTATGTTATGAATGAATGTAAGAGATGGCTAGGTACAGAAAAAAGGGACCGAGCCCTAATAATACTCAAGGTAGAAAGGGACTGGACCCTAATAATATCTGAGGCAGAAAAGGGACCGAGCCCTTAAAAATCTTGAGGAAGAAAAGGGACTGAGCCTAATAATACTCAAGGTAGAAAAGAGACCGGACCCTAATAATATCCGAGGCAGAAAAGGGATCGGACCCTAATAATATCCGATGCAGAATAGAATAATGTAAAGTAGAGTCTAAAATAAAGTATGAAGGTAAGTATGTATATTATGGATGAAGTATGAAAGTATGAAGTACGTAGTTATGAATGTATTGTATGTTGTATGATTAACTAGAACTCACTCAGCGTAGCTGACTTTTAGTATGCACGCAGGTGAGTAGGATGAAGCAGCTCGCTTGAGGGGAACACATGGCACATGAATAAGAGACTGACATCTGAAGACTCAAGGCGTTTTATAATTAATGTTTTTGATTTGAAAGACAATACGTTCGATAAGATAAAGTTATGAATTATTACGTAATGTTTATGAAAGTTTTTATATTCGCATAATGTTTTTATTAACTCTGATGTTTAGAACTGTGTTTATGAGTAAATCCAACGTCCAAAGTAGGGAACCGGTAACGGGGCCTTACATCACATGAGCCTTCCTCTGGCGATCGCCACCATCACCATCTGTACCATCGTCATGAGAGGCTGGCACATGTAACTACCATTTCCGACAAAGTGAGGCGGCGGAATCCAGATGAGTGACTGTTGGATCTGATACGGCGTCGTGGTAAATTGATTAGGCATTCAAAATGTCATCCAAAACCCTAGAAAGTTTTCTAATTTTCGCTTCAAAGTTTAGTATGAATAGTAACAATCAATCCTCAATACGATAGGGTTTTTGTTCATAATGAAATAAGGAGTAGATAGGTGTTTTACCTACCTCGAACGGGTATCTGATTGTTACCTGTGGAGCAACGCCAGATTTCACGCAGCGGCGTCGACGGAATTCAATTGTAGGGAAGATGGTAACCAGCGTTCGTGGTGGCGGTGCTACTCATAACTTGGTTATTACGCAATAATTTTTCCTAATTGGTTAATGATTGACTAATTTGGTTTGGATAATGTTCTAAATGATTCATGTCATATGAATTAATTTCATGCATTTCATTTATCTCAGTTTATTCAATCACTTAGGGGTAAATGATTGAAAGGTGATGATGGTGGTTATAGCTAATGGTGGCAATGTCAGATGTTGGTGGCTGTGGTTGAATGGGGATCAGACCTGTAGATGTATTATATATATACAATATACAATAATCCTATATTTATAATTTAAAATGTTTTGTTTTTAGTAAATGGATGAAATGATCAATTTACCCTCATGTGCAAGGCATATGAGCTTATTTAAACGAGAAAAACTAACTGGGTTAGGGCCAAAGGACAAAGTGTGTAACATTTAAAAACGTAAAGAACAAAACATATAAATTTTAAAGATAAAAGACAATAAGTGAAATTTGGTATAAACATAAAGGACAATATCTGTAATTCTGTCATAAAATAATATAATTATTATGGGCCCACACACCACATCATATTTTCTTCTTCTTCTTCTTCTTCTTAAAAAAATCCTAATTCCATTACTACCCTCACCCAACCCACTACCACCCACCTCTCCCTCTAATATCCAACATGTGACCAAAGTAAGGAATCCCAGTGTTATTGTCTCGCAAACCAACGGCATTAAAATTGAACTTCAACACCAAATTCGTCTCATTACTATAGATCCTATAGTGGTGGTATCACCCTCGACTGTAATAAAGACGACGACGGTTGTATGATGTTCCGGCAAAGGAGTCGGTGGCGGCTCGGAACTTTAGACGACTCTTGGTCTCCGACGGTTACTACAGAAGCATTGAGTCGGTAGGAAGCATCTTGGTGTTCTGAAATGCAACTCCGGTAGTCTATTAAATTTTCCGGCGAACCTCGTTACTCCGGCGAAGGGTTCCGACGAGCTCCCACCTGCATTCTTGTTCTTCGGGAAGCGTTAATAGTGAGGTGTTACGACGGATTGGGTTCCGTTAGCTTTTTTACAAGCTTGTACGGCGAACCTCGCTATTCCGGCGAGGGTTTTCGACGGGCTTCCACCTGCATCTTTGTTCTTCGGAAAGCGTTAATAGTGAGTTACAATGACAGTTAGGGTTCTGTTGGTTGTGTTTCAAGCTTTTCCGGCGTGTTATATTTGGTAAGGGGATGGAGGTGGTGGTATATGTAATTGGGTTTTTTATATAAATACAAATAATAACTATTTTCCACGTAAGCATGCCACGCGTGTAAAAATAGTCCACGTCAGCAAAAAACTAACGGAGTTAGTGCTCCGTTAGTTAAGGGGTGATTAAAGAAAATAAGGTGAAAGTTGGGAGCGGTGGGTAGCAAATCAAAAGTTGGGAATGTTCCCTACCAAAGGATTAAAGTTGAGAGTATTAAAAAATAATATCCCTTTAAAGTTTAATCTTAGTTACTTGATAATTGATTAGTTGTTGAATATCTACCTGATATTTCTTGTGTTTATGTTCAACTAGGATATACTATTTATTCCCTAACAAACCTTATCTCTATTACATTATAATAATAGAGATAGACAACCATTGAACTCCCTTCACTCTCTCTCTTAAGACGCTTTTACATTCAATGCCCATTCAATCCCGTCTCCGGCTTATTTTCAATGTTTCTGGCAAAATCAGTTCTGCAACTATTGCCCTCTCTTCGCATTAACAACCCATTAATATCATCAATTGAAAATCCATTGAGATGCCCGTCCATTACGTTACCACCCCTCTACCTAAAAGGTTAAATCAATTGAAGACATTGTACCTTCAATCATCGTATTCACAGCTCCTACCCTCCTTCTATGCCATCATTCAATATCCAAGGCTCTTGTCCTCCTTCTATTCCTTCGATATCACAACCGATGAATGATTGTAGGTAATCTTACGTTTCATTAAACATAGTGCTATCTCAATATGGTTTTGGTTTTTATTTTGACCTTCTTAATTGGTTGATTCTTTTCTGGTTTTGTATCAGGTGTTCCCAAACACAACATCATCTCCACTAGACTGGTTAGTTAGGGTTATTTGAAATTAGTCGTTTCTGTTTATTTGCTCATTTTTTAACAGTAATTTGAATGAACTGATATTTTAATTTCTAAATAAATGTGGATTAGTTTATGTAGAGTTAAATCTAACTTTGTTTTGCATTTATCAAACCCTAAGTTGAATCTAAGGAATACTAATTGAGTTCCAAAGGTCCAGATACATAACACATTTTGTTATCATCATCATCTTCATCTATAATGATTTCTTAGAACATTACCTACTTTTATAACCTCAGTGAATACTATTTTAGTTCAAAAAGTCCAAATATATAACATAGCTACTATTTTTGTATTAAACGTGGTCTGAAAATATGAATGCTCATTATATTTGTACAAAATTTATATATCTTGCAGATGCCTTTCAACTCGGGTCAACGACAAAAGTTTTGAATCTTTTTATTCTCCTAGATTTGCACATAATATATGATAAGTTTTGGTGCTCATCTGTTGCAGCTTGTTACTCAGTAAATGCTAAAACCAATTTTAAGGTAAACAAATGAAATACTATAAACAATATTTTCAAGTTAAAGTGTTCATGCTATATGTTTTCAAATCATCTTTACTGGTTTCACATATTTTTTTATTATTTCAAAAATCTATAATCTATATTATCTATATAATTAAGATAGGATGGACAAAATGATGAATTACTAAGACACCGTTAAATTAAATTCGTTCAAAGTCTCCAACCATTTTTGCACATCTCTCAGTACAAGTCTTCGGTAGTTAAAGTTTACTTGAAATCTTATTATTTTGCTTCCATTTTATAGGTGGTTAAAGTTGTTAGTTGTTAGTGTAGACTGCGTCATCTGAGTCAAAAGGGATAGCTACTATTATTATTGGAAAAGTATGCCCGGGTACATCTTTTATTAATCTTAATGATTATAATCGAAAAAACAAGGTTTGTTAACGAACCGAAAAGGCACGAACTAAGCATTATCATGTTCGCTTGTCTAACTTTAATTGAACAAATGACCGAACGTGAACATTTAAACGAACGGGATTTTTTTGTTCATGTTCGTTTGTTAAGAAAATAAACTAACGAACAAAACTGAGCTAAAATTAACGAAAAGTATATGTGAACTACATTGTGTAGGGTGTAAAAAGTTATTAAAACTAGACTAACCTATAGTGTGCCAGAATAATTTAGATACATCTTTATGAATGTAAACGACAAACGAGTCAATCGATAATATGACATAACCCGTATATTAAACGGGTTGTGTTTACTTTGGTTGGGTTGTGGTTAAGTTAGTTGGCATGCCATCCTTTAAGACGTTCACTGTAACACCCCGTAACCGCAGCGGAAACGTAAACGGGATGCAACAGACACCTCTGATATCAACCACATTGTTTATAAAGAAAACTGAATACATTAATATACTTCAAATTACATTATCTCATAATTCATTACCGTCTAGGTGATACACACATCATACAATACGATACATAATTCTATGTAATATACTGTAACCTAACATCCCACACGCAAATCTTACACACATCAAGCACTTAGCACGTAAGCAATCACTTCATCTTAATTGTACCTGAAAAGCATGTGAGAAAACGGGTCAACTACGAATAGTTGGTGAGTTTCACAATTCGAGTAAAGCATGAAAAATCAATATCAAAATATAATATTATCGATGTAATTATGCTGAGCCCACAAGTGAAACCTCTGACTATCCACACACAACCCCGTGGCATACTCCGTCCACGAACCTGCCCCAAACCGCTATGTCTAACATTACATAGCAAAATATATATAACAACAAAATAGATATGTGCAACTGGCTGGGAAACATCAGCAAATCCATGCCGAACCAGTTGGGTTTGTCAGACCAATAGTACTATCCACACTCTACCGGCTTTCAGTTAATCACTCGTGTTCCGGGGCCTTAGAATGTTAGCAACTCAGACAATTACCATCTTAGTACATTTCCGTACGATTCCCGTACAATAAAATATATATATAAAAACACGCAAATCCATGCGTTCAGTATGTACTTAAACATTTCAGTAGTAACATTATTCCGCCCCGGGAAAATATTTAAAAACAATTTAGAAAAAGGGGCTCGTGAAACTCACCTTAGCACATGCAAGCAGGTAACAACAGTCATTATCAGTTAAAATGTCCAATCTGTAATATGATCCTTACGATCGTTACTATACAATCACTATTAATATAACTTTAACCGTGTTATATTAATAACTTTAACCGTGTTACTATACAATCACTATTAATATAACTTTAACCGTGTTATATTAACCGGTACATCTGGGGACACTGTTAACCCAGTACTGTACCCATTCCGGGGGCAATGTTAACCCAGAAACACTTCTCCGGACTCAGATTGTGATATCGTTTAGAGTTCACTAGTCAAATTTCTATTAGTCGTTTTTCCCGTTTTGCGTGCCTAGCACGGTTATCCGTTTTTACGTTTCAAAAATGAGTTTGGTCACACACGACCCGAAAATAGTGGTTGACTGATAATTTAATTAAAGATGTGAAATTAGAGCTCGATTTGGACGCCCCGATTGGCCGCGGGACCCATTTCCGTCTTTAGTGCACCGGAAATGTTTTATCGGATAAAATTACCCAAATCATCCGAATTATTTTCGGATGATTCATTTTTACTCGTTTAACTCAATTATATGAAAATAGTTCATTTTTAGGGTTTTTATACACCGGTCAGCTCGTTTAGGCGAACTTTACCGGTTTACGCGTTTTAAACTTTAAAAGTTTGTTTTTGCACAAATAATTATCCGTTTATTCTCGAATCTCGAAATTTTGAACAAATCACTTTTTGACAGAGTGGAATTTTATAAAAATATTTCCAGAATTAATTTTTATATTTAAAATTTATTTATCTATTTTTAAACACCATTAAACACTAAATATGTCGTAAATACCAAACGACCTTAGAAAAATCCCAAATTTTTCCTGGATGTCCCCTGCCATCCACATAGTCCCCTGTATTTTTTCCAGAACCAAAATCTCTTTTTACATACCATTTTCACTAAAACCGAGCTAGAAAATCCTAGAACTCGTTTAACCGAAAAGCCTACTTAGACTTTTCCAACTGACCTAAAATTTTGTGTGTGACTTATACATGTTATAAAAAGCTTATATGGAATTTTCCAGAATTTTTTATGATATTTAACTATTTTTCACCATTTTTAGCCAAAACCGAGCATTAAATTCACCAAATATTCATCCTTTGTCCAAAAATTACCAAAAATTCACAGAACTCATATTTTAATGTATCTAACACCTCTGTCAAATTTCATGACCTAACTTTAAACCATCAACAATCTGTCCAAAAATCCATAACCGAACATAAACCGAATATACCTTTTGTTTTCCGCCACTACAAGCTACAAACTCGTCTTTCCGCCTTATCTACCACTAAATACAGAACCTACAACCAACATACCACAATACCAAGCAAGTTACACTCACGATCAAGCCTCTTACACTATAGTTTCGGTTATGATTTAAAAACAAAGATTTAACAGTAAAAATTCGTTTTTTGGCTCGTTTAACTCCTTTCTTGGACCAAGATCCCTTGTATAACCCGTATACATCACTTGATCATGCAAGAATCGGTTTTCATCTTTGAAACCTCATTTTCTTGCAAATAAACTCAAGAAACGAAGATGGAAACGTAAATAACTCAACCTTTACCTTGTTTTTCTTGCTACAATCTCGGGTTTTTAGTTCATGATTTGGAGAGAGTTGAAGATTGTTGGAGTGTTTGTGTAAAAAAAAAGAAATAAGGGCTAGGGGATAACATCCCCAATCCGATCGGAATTGATAAGGGGGGTGGGGTGGGGCCCACCTCTCCATTCTTAGCCACATGTTTGGATATTCGCAATCCGGATAATGTTTTGGATAATCTGGTTCATTTCGTTTTCGGTTAAATGTTTAATTCGGCTTAAAACGAGGCTAAAACGGTCGTTTTCGGCTTAAAAATGAAATTTATATAAAACCACTTTAAAAACTTTAAAAAAAAACTTAAACCATGACTTTTATTAACTTAAAACATCATATTATTAATTATTGTGCATCTTTTTCGGCTTGATCGATCATCTCTTGCTCGGTTTGGTATTGAAGGTTTCGTTTAATGTACCGACGTATCATTAAATCGAAATTCTTTTTCTGTGCCGTACTTTACTTATCCCGAAGCATTAATGCTTCGTAAAATCATTAAATATTATAGATATCGTCTATAATTGAACCCTCGATTCGTTCGGGTTTCAATAATCATCGATCGATTAATCGCATATTCAATATGATGAATTATATATTCACGTAAAATCAATTCAGTGAACCATGTATTCTCGTATAATTACTATGGTAATTCATGTACCCGACTTTAAACATAACGTAACTACTGTCTACCGGTTAGGGTATACCTGGTTTAGTCGGAATCGTTACATTCTCCCCCCGTTAAGAAATTTCGTCCTCGAAATTTTACACGCCCACTATCCCCTTCCGAGAGAAAGGTGGGGGGTTTTCCTTCAGAATTCACCCTCGCGTTACCAGGTACAATCTGGTCCTCGCTGTGAATTCCACTTAATCTTAATCAATAAAACTTGGTATGTCCAAACTGTTTAGTTTTCCCGTCTACTGTCTCTACGGAATTATTTATGATATCAAGCATGTCTTCTATGAGTACCTCCATTACTGGTACTTTCGTTGCCTCATCGCTTAGGTACTTTTCAATCCGTATACATGGCAAAGCATCAAGTATAGTACTTAGCCCCTGGAGTACTTTAATCGATAAACTAAATGACCAATCATGGAGATAGTCTCATGAGGTCCAATATATTAAGGAGCTATTTTCGGTTTTGCCAAACCTTATTTCACCTCTCTAAGGTGATGCCTTAAAAATACCTTGTCACCTCTTTCCAGTGACAATGGTTTCCTTTGAATGTTGGCATAAATCCTTTGCCAATCTCGCGCTGCTTTCAACTTATCTTAAATATTATAAATCCAATTGGTTGTTTCTCGAATCGATTCAAATCTTATGGCTTGATTGACGCCCATTTTCAATTTAACAATTTGGTGATAATTACTTCACCCATAGAAAGCTTCAAGCTCTCGATGCTTCCTTCCCCGCCTTCCAATAATGGAAGTAGGATGACTATTTCGATCTGAAATAATTGAAAATGGTACTCTACGACGAGATACCATTTCACCATTATGAATTTGGGCGAGAATTCATTGTGGTAATCGTCATGGATTGGGATGAAATGCGAGGATTGGTTAATCGATCCGCGATTACCCAATTTACCTCATGCCTTGGATATATCTTGGGAATTTGCGCCCGAAATCCATTGTAATTTTATTCCCACTATCATTGGCGAATTTTCTGTCGTTGTGGCGTTCCCTAGGGTTTTCGGTGTGCAGCCTTATCTCTTGCATAACTTAAATACTCACCAACATACGTACCCATATCTTTCTCCAAACTCGGCCATTAATAAAATCCTTTCAGATATTCGTATCATCAATAGTCCAATCCGATCCCGGATGCATGGAATATTTCGATCTATGCGCTTCGTCCATGATTAAATCGCGAAGGTCATGGAGGGTCGGGATCCAAACCCGATTTTTGAAATCGAGAATTTCGTCCACGCGCTGTTCGAAATTCTTCTCATTGCCGAAAAGTCCCTCCTTTTCCAATTGTTCCTCTTTCAACGCCTCACGTTGAGCCACTCGAATCAGGTTCGAAAGGTTCGACTGGACTATCATCCCCAGCGCTCGCACTCGCAATGGCTTAACCCGATCTTTCCTACTCAAGGCATCGGCTACGA
The DNA here is from genome assembly GCF_021521415.1 of Bidens hawaiensis. Lineage (NCBI taxonomy): Eukaryota > Viridiplantae > Streptophyta > Magnoliopsida > Asterales > Asteraceae > Bidens > Bidens hawaiensis. Next base: position 150,938 of record NW_027495673.1, read on the forward strand.
CGTTAGCCTTGCCGGGGTGATAACGAATGTCACAGTCATAATCGCTTAACAACTCGCCCCATCTTCGTTGAATATGAGACTGCGGCCTCTTATCGTCTATAAAATTCGTACATTTGCGTCGTACAAAGGATTATGAGTTGAGTAATGCTAAAAATTCTTAAATAATTCGCTGATAGTCTCCGGCTAGTCCTAAAAATTGGCGCATTTCCTTTGGCGCCTTGGGTGACTGCCAATTTTAATGGTTTCTATCTTACTCGGATCAGCGTGTATTCCTTGATGGTTTACAACGTGACCGAGGAATTGCACTTCTTGTACCAGAAGTTACACTTGGAGAATTTTGCATACAACTTCTCCTGATTCAGAAGCTCTAAAATTATTCTTAAGTGTCGCTCGTGCTCTTCTTTACTTTCGAGTAGATCAAAATATCGTCAATAAACACGATGACGAATTTGTCGAGGTAGGGTTTACAGACTCGATTCATGAGGTCCATGAACACTGCCGGAGCATTTGTTAGCCCGAACGGCATAAGCAAGAGTTCATAATGGCCGTAACGAGTCCGAAACGCTGTTGTTGCAACGTCCTCCTCTTGGATTTTTCATTTGGTGATAACTATATCTAAGATCAATTTTCTAAGAATAAATCGCCCCTTGCAGTTGGTTAAACAGATCATTTACTTCGAAGAAGTGAATACCTATTCTTGATCGTCACTTTATTCAATTCTCCCTAATCAATACATATCCTAACACTTCCGTCCTTCATTTCCCAAATAACACTGGTGCACCCCATGGTGACTAACTAGGTCGTATAAAACCTTATCCAACAATTCTTGCATTTCAGTTGGTGCAAGTCGGTAGGGTGCTTTAGCAACAGGGCCAGCTTGAGGCATTAAATCGATTCTGAATTTGACCCGTCGGGTTGGCGGTAATCCAGGAAGTTCTTCTGGGAAAACTTGTGGAAATTTGCGTACCACCGGGATATCTTCTATATGTTTTCTTTTAAATCTTACACTTTTCTCTGTATCAAATCGCTTCATCGTCCGAAAGAGAGCTTCTAATCATCTTTTTTTCATATTTGATTTCAGCTTCATGTGGAGTTAGCCAGTCCATGTTAACTATTACGTCAAAACTTCTTAACTTTACTGGTCGTAGGTTAATAAGGAAAGGTTAATCGTTCAGAATAATAGGACAATTCCGAACAATTTAGTTAACCATTAGGGGTTTACCGTTAGTTATTCTACAGTATAGGGTTCTGTAGTTTCACTAATCGGTATCTTTCCAAATGATAGGAGGTCAGCAGGAACTAACTTCTATTGACGACCGTAAAAATATCACTGAAGCCTATTGATTTAAAACTACAACATACTTAATACCACCTTTGGATCATGACGTGCTTTATTCGAATTACTCACAAAAGCACGGTTCCTTGCTTGATCAGAGGTTGATGCTTGTCATGAGGTTCGTCTTCCAACGACACCTTGGTTCAACTTTGGGCAATTTCTTTTGAAACGTTCTGTACTGCCACGTTCATAGCAAGTACAACTGTTTGGCATAATTTGATTTCTTTGGATGGATTGTTATTGAAGTTGTTGGGTTCGGAGTGGTTGTACACGAATGGGTTGGGGTTGCCGGTTCACATGGCTTTAATTGGTTCTACAATTGAGGCATTACGTCCATCTTTACCATACCTGTGGCCTACTATCACTCGACATTTTTCTTCCTGCCGATAACCATATTTTCCACGTTTAGGGAAGGACCCTTCATGCGGTTCATGTTTTCACCCCAGAACTAGTCTTAGTATAATTCTGGGTTGTAGGACATACCTACTTATTCGAAAACCTATCTTGCACTATACCTTTATCATTTCTCTTCTTTAACACTCGACGTCTCATCTAACGTCCTTCTAGTCCGCTTCCCATAGAGTCAAATATATCAATGCTGGCTTGTGACACAACCCTTCCAAAGGTTGTATATTTTACAGGATTGACTATACTCCTTATCGATGGAGTTAGTCCCCAATATAGCGCTCACTTCGCTTAGTTTCAAGAGTAATTAGCCATGTTGCCAGACATGACAATTCCTTCAAACGATTAGCGTGTTCTAAGTGATCAGCACACAACATTTCTATCTTCCATAGCTCAGTTTCCAATCTCTGAACTTAAATACTTGAATAAAAGTGCTCTAGCACAAGAATTTTAAATTCCGACCATATTATCTGAGTAATAACTTTCTAACTATAATTTTGTACCATCGTGTTCCATCACGATACAACATAATCTACTAACATATTTCACTACACAATGTTCTAGACTCTTGCCAATATCCTTAACCATTTCGATCTTTTCTATCCACTCGCTAATCTATTCCTCCCTTTACCATCAGCAAACTATTAATAATTTCCTTAACACAACCAACAAACATATCCTTCATACCGGATCTAAATCATTACGACTACTATTCAAGTTTAGTTTATAACTAATACTTGTAGTCATAATAGTATTCGGTGGGACATTATCACTCTTAGTAATAACACTAAGAATGGAAATATTTATAATCATGTGATTGCTCGATCTATAATTCTGCGATCACATTTGCATCAACACTAACAGTGATCTGTGATACGACATCCGGTATCATCATCTGCTATCTTTGAGCAATCAACTGAATCATATCAATCTCCATCATTGGAGTTACTCTTTTTATGTCATTCTGCCGTACTCATCCCGTACGCAGTAATCAATACTAATCTCACCGTATAACTCGTTACCAGCTCAATAATAACAGCAGATACACATACACACCAAATATTATCATACATATTACACATACCGGTATCTAGTATATATGTCCCACAAATATAATAACATATGGACTTAACCTGACGTCGGTTAATGTTTAAATATGTTTCATAACCCTTGTCACCAACTGACATATAGATCTTTCTCAACAAAGATTAATGTTTAATATGCTTGATTTCAATATCCTTCTGCATGTCAGCATAACCGATACATGCTCACCGTGAGCACCAAACAATTACGTACCACGGAGTTATAATATCCGTGTCTATTTGTATATCCGGCATACACGGTATACCACCTACGAACGAACAGCCAACTATGCTATAATGATTCCAACACCTCTTTGTGTATGGGTAATCATTCTATTCGAGTATACATGGGTATAGGCATCTAACGGATGTAAGGATAACATAGGGAGTTGCAAAAGTTCGAGGTAATCGCGCAACCCATGTTGCCTTCAAATATTGTCAATTACTATTATGGGAAACTCTATCACTTGCTCAGTCAATGACCTCAGGCGTTCTAGGTTCGCTAAAATCGGTAACTCTCGATCTGGAGGTGGTATGTCTCATATGTTTGAGAGTGAGAAATACACATATATATTTCTATATATATTATTTTTATCTGCTCATTTATTATCAAATTTATTATTATTATTATTTTATTTTATTTTATTTATTTATTTATTTATTTTTTTTTTACCTTAATGGAATAGGAATGGGTTCAGGTACAGATTCGTCCATACGTGAGGGTCGGCGGTTCAGGTGAACATATAGGGTTATTAGGATATACGGTACCAGTGTTGGTAGGGTAAGGGATTTATCAATTTTGGTTGGGAGTGACGGTTACTAGATATTTCTGGTTAATGTCAAACGGGAAATCTAACTTGGTAATATCATAACTATGGCCCGATAAGCCAGACTTATCATCAACCGATGCTCTAGAAATTTCAGCATCCTCGGTACTTTTATTAATTTATTCCCCCGGTTCCTTATCCGGGTCCTATTTCTCAATACATGTATCCACAAGATATGTATATATATATATATACACATTAGCACGCATAAATAATATTATATACTTTACACATATGTTGCCATTTTTACCTATTAATGTACCCCGTGACTTCCTCTATATTCCCTCGTGCGGACAAGTCTGTTATTATGTTCCGGACCATAATAACTCACTTGTCCATCCAAGTTCATCCAGATCTCGTCACTATAAATTATTAGTTGATATTCAGATCCTATAATATTTAAGCTACTGGTTATATTTTAGGTATCTTTTAAAGACATCCTAATTCTTTATAACCAATGGCTCTAATACCAAGTTCTGTAACACCCCGTAACCGCAGCGGAAACGTAAACGGGATGCAACAGACACCTCTGATATCAACCACATTGTTTATAAAGAAAACTGAATACATTAATATACTTCAAATTACATTATCTCATAATTCATTATCGTCTAGGTGATACACACATCATACAATACGATACATAATTCTATGTAATATACTGTAACCTAACATCCCACACGCAAATCTTACACACATCAAGCACTTAGCACGTAAGCAATCACTTCATCTTAATTGTACCTGAAAAGCATGTGAGAAAACGGGTCAACTACGAATAGTTGGTGAGTTTTACAATTCGAGTAAACCATGATAAATCAATATCAAAATATAATATTATCGATGTAATTATGCTGAGCCCACAAGTGAAACCTCTGACTATCCACACACAACCCCGTGGCATACTCCGCCCACGAACCTGCCCCAAAACGCTATGTCTAACATTACATAGCAAAATATATATAACAACAAAATAGACATGTGCAACTGGCTGGGAAACATCAGCAAATCCATGCCGGACCAGTTGGGTTTGTCAGACCAATAGTACTATCCACACTCTACCGGCTTTCAGTTAATCACTCGTGTTCCGGGGCCTTAGAATGTTAGCAACTCAGACAATTACCATCTTAGTACATTTCCGTACGATTCCCGTACAATAAAATATATATAAAAACACGCAAATCCATGCGTTCAGTATGTACTTAAACATTTCAGTAGTAACATTATTCCGCCCCGGGAAAATATTTAAAAACAATTTAGAAAAAGGGGCTCGTGAAACTCACCTTAGCACATGCAAGCAGGTAACAACAGTCATTATCAGTTAACATGTCCAATCTGTAATATGATCCTTACGATCGTTACTATACAATCACTATTAATATAACTTTAACCGTGTTATATTAACCGGTACATCTGGGGACACTGTTAACCCAGTACTGTACCCATTCCGGGGGCAATGTTAACCCAGAAACACTTCTCCGGACTCAGATTGTGATATCGTTTAGAGTTCACTAGTCAAATTTCTATTAGTCGTTTTTCCCGTTTTGCGTGCCTAGCACGGTTATCCGTTTTTACGTTTCAAAAATGAGTTTGGTCACACACGACCCGAAAATAGTGGTTGACTGATAATTTAATTAAAGATGTGAAATTAGAGCTCGGTTTGGACGCCCCGATTGGCCGCGGGACCCATTTCCGTCTTTAGTGCACCGGAAATGTTTTATCGGATAAAATTACCCAAATCATCCGAATTATTTTCGGATGATTCATTTTTACTCGTTTAACTCAATTATATGAAAATAGTTCATTTTTAGGGTTTTTATACACCGGTCAGCTCGTTTAGGCGAACTTTACCGGTTTACGCGTTTTAAACTTTAAAAGTTTGTTTTTGCACAAATAATTATCCGTTTATTCTCGAATCTCGAAATTTTGAACAAATCACTTTTTGACAGAGTGGAATTTTATAAAAATATTTCCAGAATTAATTTTTATATTTAAAATTTATTTATCTATTTTTAAACACCATTAAACACTAAATATGTCGTAAATACCAAACGACCTTAGAAAAATCCCAAATTTTTCCTGGATGTCCCCTGCCATCCACATAGTCCCCTGTATTTTTTCCAGAACCAAAATCTCTTTTTACATACCATTTTCACTAAAACCGAGCTAGAAAATCCTAGAACTCGTTTAACCGAAAAGCCTACTTAGACTTTTCCAACTGACCTAAAATTTTGTGTGTGACTTATACATGTTATAAAAAGCTTATATGGAATTTTCCAGAATTTTTTATGATATTTAACTATTTTTCACCATTTTTAGCCAAAACCGAGCATTAAATTCACCAAATATTCATCCTTTGTCCAAAAATTACCAAAAATTCACAGAACTCATATTTTCCTGTATCTAACACCTCTGTCAAATTTCATGACCTAACTCTAAACCATCAACAATCTGTCCAAAAATCCATAACCGAACATAAACCGAATATACCTTTTGTTTTCCGCCACTACAAGCTACAAACTCGTCTTTCCGCCTTATCTACCACTAAATACAGAACCTACAACCAACATACCACAATAGCAAGCAAGTTACACTCACGATCAAGCCTCTTACACTATAGTTTCGGTTATGATTTAAAAACAAAGATTTAACCGTAAAAATTCGTTTTTTGGCTCGTTTAACTCCTTTCTTGGACCAAGATCCCTTGTATAACCCGTATACATCACTTGATCATGCAAGAATCGGTTTTCATCTTTGAAACCTCATTTTCTTGTAAATAAACTCAAGAAACGAAGATGGAAACGTACATAACTCAACCTTTACGTTGTTTTTCTTGCTACAATCTCGGGTTTTTAGTTCATGATTTGGAGAGAGTTGAAGATTGTTGGAGTGTTTGTGTAAAAAAAAGAAATAAGGGCTAGGGGATAACATCCCCAATCCGATCGGAATTGATAAGGGGGGTGGGGTGGGGCCCACATCTCCATTCTTAGCCACATGTTTGGATATTCGCAATCCGGATAATGTTTTGGATAATCTTGTTCATTTCGTTTTCGGTTAAATGTTTAATTCGGCTTAAAACGAGGCTAAAACGGTCGTTTTCGGCTTAAAAATGAAATTTATATAAAACCACTTTAAAAACTTTAAAAAAAACTTAAACCATGACTTTTATTAACTTAAAACATCATATTATTAATTATTGTGCATCTTTTTCGGCTTGATCGATCATCTCTTGCTCGGTTTGGTATTGAAGGTTTCGTTTAATGTACCGACGTATCATTAAATCGAAATTCTTTTTCTGTGCCGTACTTTACTTATCCCGAAGCATTAATGCTTCGTAAAATCACTAAATATTATAGATATCGTCTATAATTGAACCCTCGATTCGTTCGGGTTTCAATAATCATCGATCGATTAATCGCATATTCAATATGATGAATTATATATTCACGTAAAATCAATTCAGTGAACCATGTATTCTCGTATAATTACTATGGTAATTCATGTACCCGACATTAAACATAACGTAACTACTGTCTACCGGTTAGGGTATACCTGGTTTAGTCGGAATCGTTACATTCACCTTTTATGAATCAACTTAACTCGTTTTGCCATGTTTTAAATTTACTTTTTACAGTTGTGTGATCTAGATTTTTATCACAAGTGTAGGGATAGACAAAAAGGCCTCTAATACAAATAAATGAATCAACCCTAACAACATAAGTGGCAGCGAAAACCGCAGAAGTAATGACATCTGTAGAAAGATTAATTTTTTTTTTCACTTCTACTTTGAGGGTAAACTTACTATATTCGAACAAGAAATCATAGTAACTATTTTTCTGTATTTCTTGTTTGAAGAATGGCAGAATGCGCGGAATTTTTTTGTAGACTCTGCGAACGTTCCAAGTCAAGGTAACTTTTGAAGTTCTTGACGTTAAACTTTTCCCACCTTTTTCAAAATTATATACCATCATTCTAAAAATCTTAACTTATTACTCTCTTTTAGTTTTTATTCATGCAAAACCAAACATAAACCCAAAAAAATGGTTTCTGTTTGGCTTTCGGTTATTATAGTTTCGCGCAAGCACCTTAATCCATGACTTGACTGAACCGAAACCATGTGAAAAACCCAAAACCAGAAACTTGCATACTATGGATCATTATCTTTTTTTAGATATGTTTGAATCAATTCTTGTTGAGGTTAATCTTGATTGGTTGCGTCTAAGTCTGGTAGTCGGATATGGGTCGAAAATATGGATCATATCAGCAGGTTATAAAACTTGCAAAATTGGAGGTTAATTATGGCGCGTTTAGTATGTGTACGTGAATTATATTATGTGTTAAGTGTGGGAGTTTGGGGCCTGAAACCAACAATTCATTTGCTTAATTTTCGTTTGGGTTTATGTGATTTATCTTGTATAAATTATATGAGGTGCAACAAATGGAAATCACATCAAAACACCTTCATGAATCATGAACACTTACTTTGTTTCAGCATCACAATTGGTGTGTGGCTATTATTAACTAGATGTTATGCCTATTTCAATTGCCACCTATGATTGTTCATATGAAGAGTTTAGTTGCACACGACTCATGGATTTCTATTTATTTTGGTGAAATCTTGAGAAAAATATAATTATTATTGGTCTGATAATCAAAACAAGTAATATATACACATAAGAAATTGAGCCTATTTGCTATTGATTTTATTTCTACCAATCTAAGATTATCTCTAATAATTTAATCATGGGATGTATCACTAATACTTATTAAGAAAACAACATAATAGGATGATAGAAATCCGTTATATAAAAAATATTAAACTCTGTAAAGCTATGTGTAGTGAATGGCTACAGGTTGAAGTATTTTTGACACGTGCCAAGTCAGCAGGTGGTCAGTTTTTATTTTATGGGTGTAGTGGTGTGCAGTCCTTGCTCTCTTTTATTTTTTATTATTATTTCCAACAAACACACACATGCAACATAAATTTGTGCCCCCACCCCCAAACATATCGCCCATTTGTAACTGAAGGGACCGTGTTGTAGCCCCTTATCGCCCAAAACTCCTTCAATTTATCGCTCACACACTCTAAGTGTATTTCAACTGTCAAGGGAAATGATATCTTGCCTTAAAGCTACTAATTCGGGCAAAATGGACAGTTTGTTTTTCTGTTAAAAAAGTACCACCCTCCAATTGTCTCGTGTTGACCTGAAAAACTCAACCTTTTTGTCTTATTATCATTGTTTTTTGCTCAACCTACACTAAGATCTCTTGCATTAACCAATAGAAAATTAGGATGCAGTCACGAACCGTACTGATACCATCAAATTTCCGTTGTGTATCCGCCACAAACCGAACTCATAACATCCAAATTCCCATTGTGTTCCCGCCGCAACGCGCGGGCTCACCTACTAGTAACTCTTTAATATTGTCTGAATGTCTTCTTTGTTAGTTGATTAATAGTTGAATGTCAAATGAAAACTGCAAATATGAATTTTGTTATCCAAAAAGAGCAAAAAATTAAATGGGTTGTCGAAGTTTACTTAATCCAAACATTGTCATATTGGTCGGTTCAAGTTAAACTTTAAAAATGTACCACAACAGTCACAAGTTTCAACCTATTGATCTCCAACGAGCTTTTCACAAATGAGGTTATATTTCGTTAGTTTTTATAATATGGATGATTACGTGTACGATAATGTGACAAAAATAGTAACGTGTACTGTTTGTGCGGTAAAAAAATATTTTTAAATTAAAATTAAAATTAAAATTATCTAACCAAAATAAACTAACCGAACCACTTTTTTAAATAAAAATAAGCGAACCGAACTACTTTTCTAACCAAAATAAATGAGCATAACCACTTTTGTTAACAACGATAAACGAACTAAACTACCTTTTTAAAACAAAAATAAACAAATAGAACCACTATTTTAACCAATATAAATGAATCGAGCTACCTTTTTTAACAAAAATAAATGAACCGAACTATTTTTTTTACAAAAATACACGAAACAAACCACTTTCTTTTAACAAAAATAAAAGAACCAAAACACCACCACCACCGTTCTGACATGAACCACTTCTGACCTGAACTCTCTCGACCTGAGTTTATTTTTATTAGACAAGTAGTTCGATTCATTGATTTTTGTTAAAAAAAAGTTGTTCAATTCGTTGATTTTTGTTAAAAAAGGTGGTTCGATACGTTGATTTTTACCCACTATAATGAGGAAATGAAACAGTCTGTGGGTGGTAGTGGTTGGTTTGCCACCACCGGAGAAAGACCCGAATGAGTTGTTGCCACGCAGGGCTTGAATGAAGACGTTAAGACTCTGTATAGCAGCCAATATCTTCTCAAACATGGCATCGTGCTAGGAGAAACGTTCTTCAGTGTTGGAATTCGACATTGGTACCTTTGCGGGTTTCCATGGATCAGGGCTGCTCTGATACCGCTGTTGTGGGTCGAGCTAATCAACGGCCAAAATAAATTAAGAAAGGAACTTGAAAGAAATCTAGAAGGAATATTTAGATCATATTTCGTCTGCATATCTGAAGTCATTCATGAACACACAATTTAAAAGGATAAAAAGAAACTACCTACCTGATGAAGGCCCAAGTATTGACGAACAGGCCATGTTATATTTGGAGGCCCATGATCGTGTCTCCAAAAGTGGCCCACGAAAACGGGCATAACTTGGCCCACGAAGCTCCGTTTCAGGCCTACTACAAGTCAAATCGAAGCTTGAGATGAGGAGCCCATTGTGGCAAACGCCTACGGCGGTTTGGCCCCTGTCTGAAGCCCAAAAACGACTCCTAAATAAAGTTATGGGCCTTTTATTGTTTTTTCAACACTTTTTATGTTTTTATTTTTGGGTTTGTGTTTGGCCCATGGCCCGTTTTAGGCCCATTTCGTATTACAACTCTTATTTATATGTTGGTTATGTAATTTCAAAAGGAAGACTTGAATTTTATAATAATTAATTTTTTTTTTCATTTTCCCTGACCTTTGGGTGTGATTTTTAGGGTTTGGAAGTTCATCACGGTATTCGATTGAATCAACGTGATCGATCTTTATTCTCATTTATCGCTGCATCAGTTGGTATCAGAGCCGAATTTCTGGTTCAAAAATGCCTCCAAGGAGAAGACCGGTCGATGAGGTTTACGAACGAGAGTTAGAACAACGATTTATGGCGCGGGTGGAGCAACGACTGGATCAAGTGGTCGATCAACTCACTGATCGAATGGCTGACTTGATGAATCGTCGAAGGCCGGCCCCAGAAAATAGGGATTTCGATAATCCATTTTTTGGTAATGATGGTTCGTCTTCCGAAGAAGGTTACGAGAGGGGACCAAGACCAGAAAGTGGAGATGGAAACCGGCGTTGGGATGTTGGGATGCTGGGATCCGTACTGATATCCCAGAATTTGATGGGACTAGTTTGGATCCGAAAGGGTTCATCGATTGGTTGGTTGTTGTAGAAGAGGTGTTGGAGTTCCGAGAGGTCCCTGAAAATAAGCGAGTCTCTTTGATCGCTACCAGGCTACGTGGGAGGGCGTCAGCAGTTGAAGACGACACAAAATAGACTCGGAAAGTCTCGTGACATGGGCCAAGATGAGAAAGTGCTCGTGGGATACTTTTTTACCTCACAACTTTCAACGGTTGATGTATCAACGTTTGCAGAATCTGAAGCAGGGATCCAGATCGGTTGATGAATATACGACCGAGTTTTATCATTTGGTTGCTCGTAATGATATTCAAGAAACCGATGAACAACTCGTTGCTCGGTATATTGGGGGTTTAAGGGTTCAGATCATGGACTCTGTAAATCGTTTTGATCTGTTAACGGTCGCCGAGAAATACCAAAGGGCGTTGGCTTTTGAAAAACAAAACTGTCGGGTGGGCGGTTCGTATTCTCCAGCCCCTGCTGGAGGAAATTCGAGGTCGGGTAGTGCAGGACCTCGTGTCGTGCCAAGTCAGCAGAGGCCTGGGGCCAACAACTCTGAGTCAACTTCTAAGGGGGCTAGTAGTAGCGGGGTGAAGTGTTTTAAATGTGGTGAGACATGTCATCGGCAAGTTGACTGTAAACAGGCGGGTAAGAGGCACTTGTTTGTGGAATCTGATGATGAACAATATGTAGAATATGAAAAGGCCCCAGAGTATGATGACGAACCGAGTATGAGGAGCAGTTTGTGACCGGTGATGTGGGGGTGAACATCGTGGTTAGGCGTTCTTGCTGTACACCAAAGGCTGATGGAGACGGATGGCTTAAGCATAACATTTTCCACTCCACATGTACCATTTTGGGGAAGGTTTGCACGTTTGTTATTGATTCTGGAAGTTGTGACAATCTGATTTCTGAAGAGGCAGTCCAAAAGTTGGCCTTGAAGACGGAGAGTCACCACAAACCTTATAAGCTTCAATGGCTTAAAAAGGGGGGAGAGGTAACGGTCTCAAAAAAAGCCCTTGTTTATTTTTCTATCGGGACCACATATAAAGATGATGTTGTGTGTGATGTGGTTCCTATGGATGCGTGTCAATTGTTGTTGGGTAGACCTTGGGAGTATGATCGAAGTATAGAACATGACAGACGGTCAAATTCTTATAGCTTCATGTTTGGTGGGGTAAAGATAACGCTTGTTCCTAGCAAGCCTAAGCAGCTAGCCACAAAGCAGTCGGGTAACTTGTTGACCATTAGTCAGTTTGAAGATGAGTTGGTGGGGGCAGACAATGTGTTTGTTTTGATAGGGAAACCGGTGCCCGAGGAAGTTGAGATTCCTGAAGCTATGATTCATTTACTTGAGGGATTTTCAGATATTTTCCCTGATGACTTGCCGGATGGGCTGCCACCTTTGCGTGACATCCAACATCATATTGATTTGGAGCCCGGTTCACAATTTCCCAATAGGCCCCATTACAGGATGAGCCCGAGAGAGCATGAGGAGTTGCGTAGACAGGTTGAGGAGTTGATCTATAAGGGTTATGTTCGTGAAAGTATGAGCCCTTGTGCGGTTCCTGCTTTGTAACTCCAAAGAAGGATGGCACCTGGCGGATGTGTGTCGAAGTCGAGCCATCAACAAGATTACTGTGAGGTACATGTTTCCTATTCCTCGACTTGATGATTTGCTTGACCAGATTAGTGGTGCCACTATTTTCACAAAGTTGGATTTGAAGAGTGGTTATTACCAGATTCGTCTTAGACCTGGGGATGAGTGGAAAACAGCCTTTAAGACTCGTGAAGGTTTGTATGAGTGGTTGGTGATGCCTTTTGGTTTATCAAACGCACCTAGTACTTTTATGCGTGTGATGAATCAGTTGCTCAGGCCTTTTATTGGGAAGTTTGTGGTGGTATATTTTTATGATATTCTTATTTACAGTGCTTCTTTCAGTGAGCACGTCGTGCATGTCAAGAAGGTTTTGGCCTTACTTCGCAGAGACAGTTTATATGCAGCAACAAAGAAATGTGTGTTCATGACCCCTAAAGTTTTGTTCTTAGGGTATGTTATTTCAGGTGATGGGATACTGGGTGAATATAAAGTTGCAGCGGTTCAAAACTGGCCAACTCCTACCACCATTACTGAAGTCCGCAGTTTTCATCGGCTTGCTTCTTTTTATAGGCGGTTCATTCCACACTTCAGTTCCATTATGGCCCTATGACAGACTGCATGAAAGGAAAGACGTTTGTATGGACAGAAGGAGCAGAGTTAGCTTTTCAGGTTATCAAGGAAAAGCTCACTACCGCACCGATTCTGGTATTGCCTAACATTTCACAAGTTTTTGAACTTCATACTGATGCCTCGAAGGTTGGGATTGGCGGGGTCCTCAGTCAAGGGGGTCGACCAATTGCTTATTTTAGTGAGAAGTTAACAGGGGAAAAGTTGAGATATAGTACTATGACCTGGAGTTTTATGCAGTGGTCCAAGATGTAAAGCATTGGCGTCACTATTTGTTTTAGAAAGAGTTTGTTTTATTTACTGATCATGATTCTCTAAGGCATATTCGCACGCAAGACAAGATATCTAATAAGCACGGTCGTTAATATCATTTCTTGAAAAGTTTACTTTTGAGGTCAAGCACAAAACTGATGTTTTGAACCGTGTTGCTGATGCCTTGAGCAGGAGGGGAAATCTGCTTGTTTTTGTGAGAATCAATGTGCTGGGGTTGGATGTTATTCGTGAGCAGTTAACCACTGACCCGTATTTTTCAGTTGTGTTGCAGGATGTGCAAGCGAGTCAGAAGTCAGACTTTCTTTTGCATGATGGGTTTTTGTTCAAAGGGAATCAGCTATGTATTCCTGACTCCAGTCTTCGGTTGAAAATTATTCAGGAGTTACATGGGGAGGGTCATGTTGGTCGTGACCGTACTTTACATTTGGTGCAGCATTCCTACTTTTGGCCTACTATGAGGAAAGAAGTAGATCGTTATGTTAAAAGGTGCAGTTAATTTGCCAAGTTTCAAAGGGTGTGGCCACTAATGCGGGTCTTTATACGCCTTTGCCAGTCCCTTTGCAGCCTTGGACTGATATTAGTATGGATTTTGTGTTGGGGTTACCTCGGACTCAGCGGGGTAACGATTCGATCTTTGTTGTTGTTGATCGTTTCTCTAAGATGGTGCACTTTATTCCTTGCAAGAAGACGACAGATGCAGTTAGTGTGGCTCAATTATTCTTTCGGGATGTTTACCGTTTGCACGGTTTGCCATCTTCAATTGTTTCTGACCGGGACACTCGTTTCTTGAGTCATTTTTGGTGCAGCCTATGGAAAATGGTGAACACTCAGCTTAACTTCAGTAGTGCCTATCACCGTCAAACGGATGGGCAAACGGAGGTTGTTAATCGGTCACTTGGTAATCTTTTACGATGTCTTGTGGGTGATCATGTGAAGTCTTGGGATCAAAAGCTATATCAAGCTGAGTTTGCTCATAATCATGCTGTCAATAGAAGTACCGGGTTTAGTCCTTTTCAGGTGGTTTATTCTGCTCAGCCACGGGGTCCCCTTGACCTGATGTCACTTCATGTTCCTGGTTCTGTACCTAAGAAGGTGAAAGATTTTGTTGAAGGACTACATGAGATTCATAAAGATGTGCATGACAACCTGGTTCGAGCCAATTCAAAGTACAAGCAGGCTGCTGATCAAAAGCGAAGACAAGTTGATTTTGAAGTAGGAGACTTTGTGTGGCCTGTTTTAACTAAAGATCGTTTTTCAGTTGGGGAGTATAACAAATTGTCAGCCAAGAAAATCGGGCCAGTGGAGATTGTGCAGAAAATAAATCCGAATGCTTACCTTCTGAAGTTACCAAGTCATATTCGTTGTTCAGATGTTTTTAATGTCAAACACTTGGTGCCATTTTATGGGGATTCGTCTGATGATGAGGTCATTGCAGATTCGAGGTCGAATTTTGTCTATCCAGGATGGAATGATGAAGGCCCAAGTATTGACGAACAGGCCATGTTATATTTGGAGGCCCACGATCGTGTCTCCAAAGGTGGCCCACGAAAACGGGCATAACTTGGCCCACGAAGCGCCGTTTCAGGCCTACTACCAGTCAAATCGAAGCTTGAGACGAGGAGCCCATTGTGGCAAACACCTACGGCGGTTTGGCCCCTGTCCGAAGCCCAAAAACGACTCCTAAATAAAGTTATGGGCATTTTATTGTTTTTTCAGCACTTTTTATGTTTTTATTTTTGGGTTTGTGTTTGGCCCATGGCCCGTTTTAGGCCCATTTCGTATTAGAACTCTTATTTATATGTTGGTTATGTAATTTCAAAAGGCAGACTTGAATTTTATAATAATTAATTTTTCTCTTCATTTTCCCTGACCTTTGGGTGAGATTTTTAGGGTTTGGAAGTTTATCAAGGTATTCGATTGAATCAACATGATCGATCTTTATTCTCATTTTACCGCTGTATCACTACCTCACTATTCTCCTACAATCACAACATACGTGGAAACATGGGCATCCCAACTGTTTCCTTTATTTTTGCACAATTAATTAAAAAACATTAACCAAACAAACTTAACAAAATAAATAAAAAGGAAGACATGCATGTAGACGTGAACATGAACTAGATAGCATACATCATGTTCACATCTATTTTATCATATGAGATTCAGAGAAAGGAGATTAGACTGACATCATTACAAGGTTTTTTTTATCGGTTGGTATTTTTTCCGTTTCCATTTTCATTTTTTCAAGATTTACATATGTACACCTTGCTTTTTCATCAAGTGCTTTCAAGGTTTGTTATTAAGGTTACACACATTTGGATTTACTTATATTGTACTTCAATTTAAACCATCAAACATAAATAATATTAATTTTATTTTATCTTATCTTATCTTAGTCTCATAATAAAATAAAATAATGATATTTAGGTGTCAACATCACACTTGATTCTAACCTAATTTTCTCTCATAATCTTTTAACTAATTTTATGTTATGAACATTTATATTGTGATGACTATCCATGTTCTAACTCCCATCTTAACATTTAGTTTATATATATCCATATCGTATCCTTATAAATAGAGACTTCTTGTATTTGATCTAAAATATTCAATGAAAGGACTTCTCTCATCCATTGTCTCTCCCTATATTATGTACTTATATTTATCTACTTTGAATGTTGGTTGCTAATAGGTTGTTGTTTTACAACACGTTATCAGCACAAATCGCTTATAATAAATAGGGTCATATTACGATAAGGTGGATCATATTATCCTACAAGTAAGTTTTATTATGTTTTTATTTATTAATTTTGTATTGCTTATTGTTATTGTAAACTAGGATAGTTAAAAGTTTCTTCTAAGGGTATCATACTTTTAGAAAACTATCGTATATAAATATATGATTGCATATCAATTGTTATATTGATATTATTTAAAAATTCTCTAATGTAAATTAAACACATACCTGTTCATAAAAGAAGATATATACTAGATGATAAAAGAATCAGTCTTGATGTTAAAGTGATTAGTGTAGAATGGTAACTAAATGATTTAGTAATTCTGACCAAACAGTTTGGATCTCAAGTGATTAGAATGAGAAAAATTACAATGAAACAATAATAAATAATTGCTTTAGATGCTTGGAATATTAGAAACAAGGTTTGGGAAATATGTTGTATGTACAAACCGACTAAAATATCATTTGAATATTTTTGTTAAAGCTGCCTACCAAATTGCCGGGGTAGCTATCGGGTAAGTCGAAAGGAATTGACTATTGACTTGGCTCAAATTATGCAACTCAGCAAATTAATTAATTGTGACTTCTTTTGGAAATATATGCTTATCTGTTCATTATTCAGCCTGCCTATTATCTTGTTAGTTTACTATCCAGTATTACCTCGATGGAATTATTGGCAATTTAAATGGTATTGCAATCCTAATTGTTCTTTTCTGCCTTTCATAATTTGGTTATAACTGATTGTAGAAGATATGACATAATCGTTTTGGGAATTGATTTTGGTTTTTATTTTAGGGAATTTTTTTATATAACTAATATATGCATAACTAGAATATTTACCTCGCGCTTTGCGGCGGTAACAATGTTCGATCAAGACATTTTCTTGAAAATCAGAAGTACAGTATATCCGAATGCTGTTGGGTTTTTCCTCTCGGTTTGTGTTCGCCATATTTATCTACTAAGCAAACAAAAACGATCTAAAACATTAGTTCTTTATAAAAGATGCAAAAATAAATCAAAAGGAAGCATCCGAACCCAATACACTAAAATTTACCCATATTTCCATCTTACAACTTGCCGATTTACCACACCTTGTAAGTGGCCAACAATAAAGATTTGCGAGGTGACCATATTGAAACCAAAACTAAAAAAAGTTTGTAAAATTTGTGCATAATGTTTGCATGTGTTTGGAAATTGTAATAATAGCAATGCATCGCCAAAAAGTACAGAACTTTTATATATAAAACTTTAAAGGAAATCACCCAATTTAAGTTCGAAAAAGAGGTCCATGGTCCCCAAAACACAAATAATTCAATCTATTGGTTTGGTATCCTAATTGAAACCTAAGTTGACAAAGTCTTTAAGCATAATACCCTAGGCGACGAAACAAATAAGGAAAAGATCCATAGATCCTATACAAAGTAGGGGTGAGCAGAAAACCGAATTAACCAAACCGAACCATTAGCCGACGGTTAATTTTTTGTTTTCCTGAAAACTCGAATTTTCGGTTTTGGTTCGGTTTTCCATTTTTAAAAACCCGAACTTTGTTGAATTTTAAACTCTAGTACTCTTGTAAGTTTGTATTCGTTTGGTTCCATGTAACAAATGCCTATTTTTGTGTTTTGAAACTAATCTGCGTTTTCATTTTTTTGGATTTTTTTTTGCAATGTCAACACACACCAAAAAAAAAATAACCGAAACCGAAAAAACTGAAACTGAAAACTTGTCGGTTTGTGTATTTGAAAAACCGACTTTTCGTCAGTTTCACGTAAAAACCTAACCGTGCTCAGCCCTAATACAAAGGCACCCGATTGCAAGTCACTAAGCATGGAACTTGCTCATTGAACAATTCATGAGTGCCAATGTAGAACACTTTAAGCAGAAAGAGTGCGCTTGCTTAACATTAAAGAACATGTGATTGGTATCAATGAGTACAGATTATCCTTAACAAAGATTGTTAAATCTAAAGCCAAAATTCTTATGTCTGTTAAACACTGATCAGATCTAGATGATATCGATTATTAAACGTAGATCTAATCTTACTTTAATAGGATTTAGTTATTAGATATTACTCTTAATTAGTATATATATATATATATATATATATATATATATATATTAGTTATATTATGTGAATTATGTAATATATTAGATGAAGTAATGATCGAGAGAACAATTGGACAGAGGTTCGATACTTTATAAAATCAAAGCTTAAATTAACAAAGGATTAACCCTCTATATATAGACGAAGGACCTAATTCGTTACACATCCCGTAACGAATTGGAGTCCAGTTTGTTAACTTTACAGACTCTATACAGGAACATAACGAATCATCTGATTCGTTATGTCCCATTCGTCAACATTCCATGATGAATGGGAACATACATTAACGAACTAGAAATTACATTAGACGATCTTGTTAGTTCGTTAAACATCCTTAACGAACTTGCCTTATATTAACGAACTACCTTAATAAAGACGAATATCTTTTCCATTTTAATAATAATAAATACAAAGACGATAAATACAAAGACTCGACACGCCAAAACCGTGCACTAACAAACACCCCCTCGTCTTGAGCTCTTTTTCTTTACTTTACTTGAAACGCTTTGACACCCAATCTCGAAAACTATGAATCCCGAACTCATGGCACACACGCACGACCCGTTGGAATTGCATAGCTCGATCATAATCTTATTGGCGCTCAATCAATATCTTATCTTTGAATAGCACGTCATTGTCCATCTCAGATAAGTTAACGAGCCACATAGGATCGATAACTCTTATAAGGTTAGTCTTCAAGCCTTTACCAAGAACAATGACGGCCTCACATGTACGATTTTCGTAGTACCATCGGTTGAACGTTAGGTGAAGACCTTGCTGGAAAGTCTTCACAGGTACATACTTCATAGTCTTAGGTGGTTTTACCTTAAGCACGAGCATCCTCCAACCCGTACATGGATCTATCTCATCGACACGTTTACGGATCGGAATCTGCGGCTTAAAAATTTGAACCCGCAGATTACTTCGAACAGCAGATGTTGGTGAAACCATTCTGCATTCCGATTTCCACCACGGTTTATAAAAGGTTGATCCGCGAGGGTACGCATGTCCCAAAAGCGGTAA
Organism: Bidens hawaiensis; assembly: GCF_021521415.1. Classification (NCBI taxonomy): domain Eukaryota; kingdom Viridiplantae; phylum Streptophyta; class Magnoliopsida; order Asterales; family Asteraceae; genus Bidens; species Bidens hawaiensis. The sequence continues at coordinate 170,390 of NW_027495673.1, forward strand.
TGAGTTAAAGTCAGTGATGTTCTGATAGTATTGAACACCGTTCTCTCATTTGACAATGTAGACCTTTAATTCTGAATCATCAAGTCAGGAAATTATATCACCTTTAACGGTTGACACAACTTTGAACTTTGTCTTCTGATTGGCTTTAGCACGAGTGATCTCATCCTGCTTCAATTCTTCATTCACGTATTGGTATGCCTCAATATTCTTAGGCGGCCGTTTGCACCGATACTTGAACCATTATTGAATATCCTCCATTGACGGGTCAGGATTCCAATCAAACTTCTTCTCTTTACCCTTCGAGACCTTATCCAGATGGTCTTCAGCCGCTTTAACATTTTCTTCAATGAATATAGGAGCACCCTGATCAACATTGGATCGTTGAAATAAGTCAGGGTATTCCTCAGTCGTCACATCCTCGATCTCGACCTCCTCATGTTCATAAATAAACGATGTATTCATAGGAATCATCGGATCTTGTAGTACTTCCTCGTCATTCACAACCTCAACATCATCCTCGGCCTCTTGTGCGTCAAGTTCTTCATCATTAAGACCCAGCAGTATAGAAATCTGCTCGCATGTCAAGGATCGATCAACAAACTGTCCTTCCTCTATCTCATCCGTATTCACGATACTCCTCCCTTATCGTCCACAAATATGACAGTATTGGCCTTTATCGACTTTATAGGTTGTACATTCGCCGAGTCTTGATAAATAACCACTTGTTCATCCATGTCACCAATACCACCTGTTACCTCCAGCAACCGAGGCATCAGGATCTTCATTATCATTCTTTAACTTCTTAAGTGCATCATCCTTGCATGTCAGTTGCAGAATAAGATCCTCTTGCTCCTTTACTTTCACCCCCTGAGACATAACAATCTCACAGAGTTCCTTTGTCTCCTTTTGACAGTAAGAGACATAACCCATCAACTTTGTTACATCCCAACATTTCTAAAAAATAATATTAATTATTATTGATGAGAGAGTTTACTCGGGTTGGTGGAGAAATAATAAATAAAGTAGGAGTTAGTATGGGTTGGGCTAGTGTTGGGTAATGGATATGGGTTATGGACTTGGGTTAATAAGGAAGGAAGATGGACCATGGGCTCAAGCCCATGATCCATAATATTTAAGCCTTAAATCACCCTTAATCCTTTCATTTCACATATTCCATACACCACCAAAACACACACTTAGCTCTCTCTCATCCTACCTTCTCTCTCTAGCCGAAACCAAGAAGAAAACCGATCACAATCCAAGGTAATGATAGTATGATGTTGTGAACTCAAATCCGTTAGATTTAGTCATGAATCGACGAGCCGACACCGTTAAACCGTTAAAGTTCCGAGATCCGGGTGGAATCGGGTATAAACCGAACCTAAGATGAGCTTAGGGATCACCCTAGCTCAGATCTGGATCGAACGGGATGAAAAACGGTGAAAATGGTGGTGAAATAAGCGAGATCTCGCTTTTCCGGCGAGACCCCGTTATTCCGGAAACGGCGGCGCCGGAGAATGTTTGTACGAGGATGTCAGAATAGTCTGACATTCTGACCTAACCCTAATTCTTTAATGGGAAGTTAACGAACTAGAGTTAATTCGTTAACGGAAAGTTAACGAATTAGAAGTAATTCGTCAAGGTGATTCGCTAACGAAAGCTTAACGAACTAGCCTTAGTTCGTACCCAATTCGTTAAGGAGAAAGATGACGAACTAACTCCAATTCGTTAAGTAGTTCATTAAGGAAGAACTGACGAATGAACCCCCTGTTCGTTAAGGGTTCAGTTCGTTAAAGGACCAGTTTGTTATAAAGGTCCAATTCTTTATGAAAGATGACGAACTAGAATAACGAATCAGCTAAGGAAAAGATAACGAATCAGATCATGTGCTAGATAGCGAATTAGACTGTGACCTGATAACGAATTAGGCTTAATTCGTTATAGAGAATTAGATGGTGAACCAGCCAGGGGCTCTGCCCCTTGGACCCTGCTAGGGGCTGCCGTCCCTAGACCCCGCTGCCAGGGGCGCTGCCCCCGGACCCCATTCGTTGTGGGTTATAATTAGACTTAAAACGTGATATGGGTAGTGATAGTTAATCGATACGTGTAATTGTTATACAGTTAGCCGTGCACATCTCAAGAAAAGGAGTAACCATTAACTGTGAGCGTAACCGCATTCAGGTGAGTTTCTAGCCCCATTTCCTTGTTATGTTTTTGGGGCTGTGTGAATACTCGATGTGAAGTGTGAATACACTTACCTTAAGTAGTAAGTGTATGCTATAATGTTTGATGTGGTATATTTATATATGTTATGAATGGATGCCTGTTGGTGCGTGAACGATCTTCAGATATTGCACGTGTAGACATGGAAGGTAATGTTAGTCGGTGTGCGAACGATCTTCGAATATTGCGCGTACCGTCATTCGGGAATGATCCCTAAGTGGTTATTAATGTGTATATAAACGTTGTGATGTGACTTGGTTATTATGTAAATGATGTAATGATATAAAGTGTGTTGTAGAGAAGTAGAGGTAGGGCGTGATAGAAGTAGCAAGGGTCTATTAAGGGTGTTAGTGGCATGACGATAGTACGTGGTAGGGTAAGCCTATGCGTGACTTCATTATTAAAGTGGCATAACGTTATTTGTTATTAAAGTGGCATAACGTGATTCGTTATTAAAGTTGCAAGGTGGCATAATGTTATTTGTTATTAAAGTGGCTAAGCTATAGGGGTAAATAAGAAGTTAAGTGGTAAGGTGAGCAGGTTAGATAGTGGACTATGTGTCTTCGGATACGCATATAATGCATGTAGTGGTCGTATGATAAGTTGCTTGATTAACTAGAACTCACTCAGCATAGCTGACTTTTAGTATGCACGCATGTGATCTGACCAAAGAGCTAGCATGATGATGGCACATGGCATGGATTGAACGGCTGACATCTTAAGACGAAAGAAATGATGTTCTAAATAAGATGTTTTGTGTTATGGTATCAAATAAAAGATCTAATGTTTTGTAATGAATGACTTAAGTTAACGTTTCCGCGAAAGTTTTAATTAACTCTGATTATAAGAACTGTGTTTATGAGTAAATCCGACGCTAAAGTAGGGCTACCGGGTTCGGGGCCTTACAAACTTCCTTTGATTAAATAACATCTGCTCTTGAGATTGGTGATCGGCCGCCATTTGATTCTCATACAAATGAATCAAACTCAAGAGCATATTCATCTGATTGTCACGTGGCATAGCATGAAAGGATAGATGGATCGACTGTACTGTACCTTGAGGACAATTAAGCCTCATGAACGAAATGTCCATAGGCTGTGTTGGCATCATTGTCGGTGTTGGAGAAACCACCGAAGTAGCAGCAGCAGGCATTGGTAAAGTAGATAAGACATATTGCGGAATCATACCAAGCCAAGGATCCGATGTGAGTGTGGTCGTCAATGTGTAGTCCGGGGTGCTAGTAGGAAGCGACACCACCGGTCTTTGAAGAGCAGACGACCTTGGAGGTTGAACTCCAAACGATATACCAGCACCTTTAGTCACTCGACGTTTAGATGACTCACCACTAGACACCTCTTTTCTTTTTCGCTTTCGTTGAGCAGCTTGAGCAACAGTTTCCTCAACGTTAGCACGTAGTTGGTGATCATCCCCATCATCATCACCATCATCTCCATCACCTTCGTCGTTCCCACCTGGCCCCTTTTCACGCTCAGAATCCAAATCAATATGGATCCAGTGATCATCAGAAAGACATACATATGCTGGATTAGATACATGACCAATCAAGCATTTGAACCTTGGTTGAGGATCTTGACGGTACAACTTCATTCTCCTCATTGTATCAGCTTTCATATGTTCAAGCTTCAATACATCGTTGAGGAGTGTTGGATCAATCACCAAATCAGGAATCACATTCTGAATAAGCAGTTGGAGAAACCAGGGATATATAATAAATTTATTACGCCGATTCTTGACAAGACAATTCTCTTTGAGATGATAGAAGATCATCTCCGAGAAGTTGAAAGGCTTGTTCAAGATCAACGCGACGAATAATGATTGAAGCATAATTCGACACTCATCAAATCCACCTTTCCGTCCACCAAGGCAATGAATGAGTACGTTCAATATATACTTGTACGTGAGGCACAAGTGTGCCTTGTTATACATGGACTTGTCAAGGTCGCCATCATAAAATACTCGACCGAACAGACCACGGATCAACCCCTTGTCGAATTCACATGGGTTATCCATATTGTCACCAAATTTCTATACCCTTTGGATCTCCTCGGTTGATTCACAACCGGTCTACCATTCACCTCGGCAGCTATGTGATTCTCCGTCTCCACATATCGAGCTGTGTTCCAGAACTGACGGATAATACTAAATCGAATCTCAGGATTTGCTGTGACAGCATAGCTAATACGTGAGCGACGTATAAAATCTAGCATCTCCCCAAAGATACCTTCATCGGCAAAGTTTGTTCCGACAAAAGCACAAATGTTATGCTTCTTGTCGAACGACAGTAACGGGAGATCTGATTCTTGTGGCTGCTGCACTTCTTGTTGTTGTCTTGGTTGTTGATTAGCTATAGGAAAATCCTGAAGAATCTCGTCAGCCATAACTGAAATATATAAATCCGAGATTTAGTAAAACGAACAATAAATAAATATTTTTTTTAGTTTTTAAATGTCATTCGTTATCTAGACTGATTCGTTATAACGAACTAATGCTTCGTTATAATGAATTGGCTAATTTGTTATCATTGAAATTACACGAATTAGACATGATGAATCAGTGGTGAAAGGATAACGAATGAGCAGTGATTCGTTATCATTTTTCACGAATGGACTGATTCGTTAAACCTTAGTAACGAATTGAACATGAAGAAGTTTCAATTCGTTGCCCTATAACGAATGGCCACCAATAATGCTTAATGTTGACTAACTGGATTCCAATTCAAAATTAACAAGAACACAGAAAGTCAAACTTCAAATCTAGAATCAATTAAAACATAATCTACGATGTAAATCCGAACAAATGATCCTGATGATCTCGGAAACACATCGATACAAGATTCGTGTTATCCATTTTGACCAATACTAGATATAAATAGGCAAATTTGATGTTTATATGTATAAGTTAAAAGCGATTGAATATTCGATCAATAAACCCTTGAAATGGTCTTGTATGTTGACGAAAATCATTACGTTACAATCCTTATTACCTTGCGAGTATGAAATGATGATCAAAAGAAGGTTTAAGTAAGGTCGGAATATATGGAAAAATTTGCCGGAGTAACTTTGCTTAAGGAAGAAGAAAGTGAAACAGTGAATGAAAGAGGAATTGGCTTCACATTTCCCTATAAGCAACGACCTAGCACAGTTTCCAAGGTAACGAGTCATCTGATTCGTTTAAGTTTGAAATAACGAATCAGTTGATTCGTTATCCTATTCGTTACACGTTGCAATAAATTCATTATACGTGGAAATAACTCCATTACACGTGGCAAACGAATGAGTGATTCGTTAATTTTTTTTTAACACAAATCAATAATGAATTGGAAACCTATCTGATTCGTTATATGACGAATGACGAATTAGGTTATTCGTTACAAAGTGGCGGAAGCGAATTAGAGAGATAACGAATTAGAAATATAACGAATTAAGATAATTCGTTAAGCATAACCTCATTCGTTATTCATGAATAACGAAACAAAATATTAACATTATTTTTATTTATATTTATTTAATTTTAATTGAAATAATAAATGAAATAAAAGAATTAATAAATGAATAAAAACAAATCATTAAATTAAATCAACGAAAACTCATATCTCGATGATCTTATTCATTAAGACACTTTATCCAATATGATTAAATGAAATACCTTAACGTGTTTTACATTCAAAACACATAACCTAAAAAAAATAAATAATATGTAAAATAAAAGGTAAAATCTTTTTGGTATTTTTCATTTTCGTTTCAAAATATTTGCATTCAAATCCGAAAAATAAGCAAAAGACATAAAATATTTTTGTGTTTTTGTATGCTTTTCGAAAGCAGTACATATTTTTGTATTTTTGGTGAGTTTAAGCAGAGAATCATATTGACCAAATTACCATTGCATCATAGTTTTATATTTCAGCAGTATTATAACTGGCGTTAAGTCAGTCATTGATATTGTTGTCCACTTAAATCTTATAACAAACTTTCAAGAAGTTTTGTGTTATGATTAAATTGTTCAATTAAAGCACATAATATCAGAAACTATCAGCCTCTAATCTCGGTTCAAACTTAAATTGATTTTTACCGTATCACCCCAACTTAAACCATTATGTTGTCGATAAACATTTTAATTCTATAGCTTTTGTTTGATGCACTAAGATTCTTTTACTATGAATGAGTATGCATGAGTCCATCTGTCGGCTTACATACATTGTGTCCCCTGGGGTCCGTTTCTTATTGGTATTGAGACGCACGCAAGGGAGGAACAATGTATGACTAACAGCGGATTTTGATCAAGTCAGTAGTTCAAATTGTATATTGTACAGCAGCGATCAAGTTTAATGACTTTGGGTTTGCTCTAAAAGCGTTTGAAATATTCAAGCATATGAATACCCAGATGATTAAGCCGCATAAAGACTCACAGTGTCCAGAATCCTAAAACTTTTTAATCAAACATATTTTGTTTTTGGTGATCAAACAGACATAAGGCTTGAGTATGACAGCCTATTACATTTCTGCCATCATTACTGATATTTTTAGTAGAGACTAACACCTCTTTAAATTTGGCTTTTCTTTAGGTTTATATCACATACTTTACTCTAACGGCTTGTTTAAGACCTATCAATGCACTAATGCAATAAGCACTCAGTCTTTTAAGCTTATTTCTTTCTGGATATGGGACCAGATGATCAATGTACTATCATTTTCTCTTTTTGCTTCAAAACTCAAAATTTTTGAGGAGCATAAAAATAAATTCAATCGCCCCGATTACTTTTAGTGTATAGATTAATGGCTATCCGATCAATCCGCAAGTGGATAACAGGACCAAAACATGCAAGCATGTTCCACAAACTTAAATAACTGACATAATTTTTAGCGAAAAAAACAATTAAAACTGCATAACATTTGACCCAACTACTTTCCATTATCTAGTAAATGGCTATCCCGAAAATTTACAAGAAAATATCAGGACCAAACATATACAAGTATATGTCCTTCAAATATGAGTAAATGGCATAGTTTTAAGCGAAAGAATGCAAAAATCAATTTGGTTTTTCTCTGTACATACTTTAAAACACAATCTTTTTGTCTTTTCGGATTTTTCTTTACAAACATAAAAGTACAATATTTTTGATTTTTCAATTTTTTCAGTGTTTTTGTATTTTCTATAATATTTTAAAGACAAATCACAATATTTTTGTATTTTTCAAATTTTTAATGTTTTTGGATATTATCTATACAAACAAAAAACACAATATTTTGTATTTTCTATTTCACTCCCAAAACCCAAAACATGAAAATAAATGAAAGAAAAATAAACAAAAATGCAATAATGAGAGTTATCCTTGTTTAAGGACATTAGCAAGAGTTTTTAATCCATTTAAACTATGTAGAAAGTTAAAACGTGTTTTACCAAATGCCTTGGTAAAGGGATCAGCTTTTTGAAAATCGGTGTGCACTTTCTCAAAATCGATTAATTTCTTTTCAAAACAATCCCGTATAAAATGATATCGAATTTCAATATGTTTCGTTTTTGAGTGTTGCACGGGATTCTTGGTGATACTGATAGCAGCAGAGTTATCAATTAAAATTAGAGTAGTTAGAAACTTCAAACCGTAGTCACGCAGATGTTGTTGGATCCATAAAACCTGTGAACAACAACTTGAGACTGCCACGTATTCTGTCTCAGCGGTTGAAGTGGAGACCGTTGTTTGCTTCTTACACTGCCAGGAAACAAGCCGGCTTCCTAGGAATTTACAACCCGCTGTAGTCGATTTAAAGTTGATCTTGCAACCTCCATAGTCTGAATCGGAAAATGCAGTGAGTTCAAAATTATCGTCCTTGGGGTACCATAACCCGATGACAGGATTACCCCTCAGATATTGAAGTATACGTTTAACCGCCGCCAGGTGAGTCACTCGAGGACTTGCTTGGTACCTAGCACAAAAACAAATAGCAAACATTATGTCAAGGCGAGAGGCAGTTAGATACATTAAAGACCCTATTATCGCTCGATAAAGGGTAGGATCGACAGTGTCCTCCAATTCATCCGGTGATAAATTGTGACCCATGGGGAAAGGCGTTGAAGGGATTTTTCTGGCAGTTATCTTGATTCGGCTCAAGACATCATTCACGTACTTCGTCTTATGAATGAAGATTCCTTTGTCAGACTGATGACCCGCAACCCTAAAAAGAAATTCATCTCTCCCATCGAGCTCATTTCGAACTTTGTTTGCATTGACTTCTCGAAATCCTTACGTAACTTGTCATTTGTTGACTCAAAGATAATGTCGTCGACATATATCTGGATGAGAAGCAGATCATCACCAATATTTTTATAAAATAATGTGGAGTCTACAGTTCCTCTCTTGAAGCCGTTATCAGTAAGATGGTCAGCAAGCGTGCCATACCAAGCTCTCGGGGCTTGGTGTAGACCATACATGGCCTTGTTTAAATAGTAAACTCGGTCCGGATAATCAGGATCTTCAAAGCCAGGAGGCTGTAGAACAAACACTTCCTCATGGAGTTCTCCGTTGAGAAAAACACTTTTCACATCCATCTGATAAACTTTAATGTTCTTGTAAGCCGCATAAACCAAAAATATTCGTATAGCTTCCAATCTTGCAACCGGAGCATATACTTCAGTGTAGTCTATTCCCTCTTGCTGTTGAAAACCTTGTACCACTGACCTTGCTTTGTTTCTCACGATCACTCCACGATCGTCCTTTTTACATTTAAATACCCACTTCGTAGGAATAGGCTTCCTAACTCTAGCAGGTTTATCAATGATATCCCATACACCCAGTCGGTTAAACTGTTGCAATTCTTCTTGCATTGCTTCTACCCAAGATGGATCTTCAAGTGCCGTATGAGTATTCGTTGGTTCCACTTGAGATAGAAAGCAAGTGTATTTGGAGAGATTCATGCTTCCCGAAGAATGTAAATCCGAATAAGCACACAATATATGAGACTCACTTGAAGAAGCAACTTGATGACGTGTTTGCACACCTACATCAAGTTTCCCAATGATGTTGTCCTATGGATGATAATTATGAATCCGAAGGGTAGGATTCTCAGGCACAACAACATTGTCTGTCAAATTAGTGAGATTCTCCTCAGCTTCATGAGACGATTCACCGATCTCATGTGTTTCCAGAAATGGAGGTGAGGAGGAATCAACAAAATGACCATCATCCGATGAAATAGAAATCACATCGGATGTAGCAGGAAGATCATTTTGTGTTGCTTCTTCGTGTGTATCTTCATCATAATTAGTAACTGAAGATCTTGGTGGTAATTATTGATCTTCTAAATATGTTTGCACCAACTCTTCATCAGGTTGTTCAACTATTTGAGTGAAAGAATTGAATAAACTCTCATAGTCGAACATCCAATCGGGTCCTTTACCTTGAGGATGTGTGGTATATTTTTGACAACCAACATGATACCACTCCTCTACACATCCTGAGTCAAAGTTAAATACACGTTTCTTAGGTGATGCGTAACCTAAAAAATAACCTTCAATAGCTTTCTCTTCAAAGTTTCCGCATCTCTTTTCAACATAGTACAAGGACACCCAAATGGTTCCAAGTACTTTAAGTTAGGATTTCTCTTGTTCAGAAGCTCATAACTCGTCTTTTGAAGCTTTTTCACAGTCAAAACACGATTGAGCGTATAGCAAGCAGTATTCACAGCCTCGTTCCATAATTGAACCGGAAGCTTAGAATCCGCAAGCATTGTTCTTGTTGCTTCATTCAGTGTTCGATTTTTCCTTTCAGCCACCCCATTCTATTTTGGTTCGTAGGGACCACTGATTCTCGATGGATACCCTTTTGAACACAAAAGAAATCCAATACATTGTTTTTGAACTCCGTACCATTATCACTTCGAATACGTCTCACTTTCAGTTTGTACAGTGATTCGATCTTAGTGATTAATTTTTGAAACAAAATGGGTGTCTGATCTTTTGAACTCATAAATAATACCCATGAATATCTTGAATAATTATCAGTGACGACTAGACAATACCAATCACCAGCGATACTCGCACGATTCACTGGACCGAGCAAATCCATATGAAGTCGCTCTAATGGAGTGTCAATGGTATTGATTAACTTAGATGGGTGTGACTTCTTCTTCTGTTTGCCTTTCTTGCAAGCAACACAGTGGTCAGTTAACTTAAATTGTTTCAAAGAAACACCATCAACCAGGTCATTTGTCATTAAATAATTCATCTTTCGAACATGAATATGACCCATCCTTCTGTGCCAGAGAATCGTGTCCTTTACATTTGCCTTAGAAACAAAACAGTTTCCACAGAAGTTGATATTTTAGAAGACATGTTCAACACATAAATATCATTCGATCGAGGAGATCTCATGACAATCATGTCCTCGGGAATGACGTATCCCAGTTTTAGTATCAGGCATTCGTTATCACTAAATACAGTAGTGTATTTCTTATCACAGATTTGGGATACACTCAACAAATTATGATCAACTTTATCACAATAGTTGACTTTTTCAAATGTGATACACCCATTTTTCACTTCACCCTCTTTAGTGATCATACCTCCCGAGTTACCAGCAAATGCAACATACCCTCCTTGTATATTTTTGACATTTGTTAAAAGATTGATGTTTCCGGTAATGTGACGAGAGCATCCACTATATATTACCAGTTTTCACCAGAAATAGTATTGGATGAACCCTACACAAGAAAAGAAAATGATCAGTTCAAAAAGGCAGCCCAGGCCTCAGTCTTGGGCACCTATTGAGTTTCTCTTGGAAGCTTAACATTAAGTGAATCTGAATGTTGTTTAGCCACTTGTGAGCATGTCACAGGTCTTTTTGACTTTCGTCGTAAGTAAGCAGCTTGAACAATATTCGCATTCACATTTTTGTAGATCGGTTCTGCAGGAACAAATTTGGGCTTAACATTACTTCCATTTTCATTAATATGAACCACCTTTCGAGGATTCACGTCATAAAACATAATGTGAGTTTCATCATCAAAAGACGTTGGTCTTCTCAAAATCTCCTTGATCAAAGGAACGGGTTTGGATTGTTCCATGATAAATGGATGAAGATTTTGGGATTTCTTCAATCCACAGTTTCTAATAACATGGTCATGTTCACCACAGAGAAAGCATGTTCTCATGTCAACATATTCATGAGATGGTTTGGCAGAAACATGTGCAACCGAAGGTTGATGATAAACTCTAGTAATAGGACCCTTATCCAAGTCACCAAAAGTTACAGATTTCCGTTTCATGTAAAAATCCAGATTTGAACAATTTGAAAAGCTTTATAACGAATCAGTTCCATTTGACTTAACAAACCGAACATTTTAGCAGATTTTAACAAACTTTTTTTCTTATCAACGAATCTACTACTTTTGAAGTCTTGGATTTCACAAACTTGTTTTCAAGGTCTTGTGCCTTAGAACTTTCATTGTGAAAGACGCTTTCAATCAATTCGGGTTTGAAGAAATCAAGCGGAATGTCTTTCTCAGTGAACATTATGCTTATCCCTTTAAGCTTATAAATGCGACCAGTTGATGGCACAGATGCAATAGGATTGATAAAGCGCATCAATTCCTCATCAGAAATTTTAGGCTTTTCTGATTTCTTAGCCTTCACTGGTTTAACAACTTTTTCCTTTTTCACTTGTGATGTGTTTGAACCATACACCGCCTTCTCAAATTCGTGACGTTCACAAAGAATGTGATTCGAACTTGGAATGTTCTTATATTTATGTATCACTTCGAGTTCAAACACATCCTCAATAATGACTTTCTCATCATTCTCAACAAAAACTTTGTTGCTTTCAACATGATGTTCTTAAGTTAACGTTTGGGCTTTAACATTCTCAGATTTTACCCGGTTTAGGTATTTCTGAAACAAAAGATTCATTAACAACCACTTCTTCTTTACTAGCAAAAGGATTTGTAGTATAATCATTATGAAACAGTGGTGGTATTTCAAAAAAGCCTATACCCTTTTTTGAATCTTTTTGCTTACCAGTTACTTCGACTATCTCATTTAGCAAAAATGATGATTTTCTAAATTTGCCCAACTTATTCTTCAACTCAAGAACTTCATTCTCAAGCTCAGTTATCTTAGATCGATGTTTTAAGATTTCTTGAAATTTTTGATCATTAATTGTCATTTTAACTGACAATTCAGCCTTGAGATCATGGTTACTTGTAGACAATGCTTAAATTTTCTCCCTAGATATCATTTGAGATTCTAAATATTGTCTATAAGTATTCTTAAGCGAAGCAATTTCTTTCACTAAACAGTCATTATGAGCTTTCAAGGACTCTAACTTAGGTTTAATTGTCTCACAATCAACACAAGGCACAGTAGCAAATAGTTTAACAGAATCAGAAACAGAAGAACTAACCTCATCAATTTTGGCCATACAAGAAAATGTAGTTGATTGCATTTGACATGAACCATCAGAATCTGACTCAGTGTCATTGTCAGAAGATAACTCACTCTCACTTGCATCATGAAAACTTTAACTCATCTCGAACATCACCAAATTAGCTTGATTGTCATTGCACAACAACCTTTGTGTCCAATCAATTCCATCAGCATTAGACAACAAAGCTTGTGAACCCGAGGCAGATGGTCTGCTTCTAGAAGGCTTATCAACATAATTACCCTTTTTTCACAGAAGAATTTCTATCTTGATTTCTAGGACCATTGTATTCCTTCTTTGGTTTGTCACACTCTTTAGCAAAATGTCCAAATCTTGGCAATTATAACATTTAACCTTCAACTTATCAAACTCTACCCTCTTATTCAATGACGGTAGATCTTTTCCCGTTCTTTGCATGAATGTTTTCACTTTCCATACTATCATTGCCATATTCCACTTAAGATCCATGGGCTCCAAATCATCAGGGTTTATTTGCACATAATCTTCATCAGTTAATTCACTTTTAGCAATTTTAATTCCAACCAAGTCCTCATATGAAGTCATAAAAGCACACAAGAAGGCAAAATTCTGTTCCACCTCTTTCATGTTTACGTTTGGTGAAGCTGAGAATTGATTTGCTGTGGCTGAATTTCTAGATCCTTCAGAAGTTCCAGAACTTCCAGATGCCAAAAAGCAGACACTTGGATCACTATAAGTTGTTGTAGAACTTTCATTTGCATTCTGAGTAAGAAATTCAGTGGTCGGAGTTACTGTGGAGCTTAAAGGCATACATCCACCATAGAAAGATGGATCTTGAACTTCCTTTGATGACTTTTGACACTTCAAGTCATATTCCCTAGCTTCAATCTTTTGCATAAACTCAGAAGCAATAAAATCTTCATTCTTGAAATAATTATTCTCCTTCAACACCATCAAGAATGTGGAGTATGAACTAGGTAAAGCCTTTTTAACTATGTCAATCTTATCAGGTTCAGAGGGTTCCATTTTTAACTTGTTCATTTCAGCAGTTAAGTGATTGAAATGAGTAGTCATTTCCTCAACAATTTCACCTTTGAGTAAGTTAAAGTTTCTGAATTGAAACTATAACATTACCATTTTGCTTTCCTCAGTATTACCCATGCTTCTCATTTTTAATGTGTTGAAACAAAGAAGCAATGATCTAGATGCTTCGGACCTGATGGAATATATTATCGGGTAAAGCCATGGTAAGAGTCGAATATGCTTTCGTCTCGATCTCTAAGGCTTTGTTCTACTCTTGAGAATATTGTGAAAAAGCTTTAGGAGTAAAGCCAGTAGTCTCATCTCCAATCATTGGTATAGTGTACACATCATCAAGGCACCTTGAGCAATCAGGATTCACAGATCCCAGATGTGCTTGAAATCGGGGTTCCCATTTTGCAAAGTCACTGAATTTCATCAGTCGAGGACATTTGGAATGAGATCCAATTTCAGCATCCAAGTGTAACATCTGTTGCATCAACGCATTCTGAGATGCTAATGCGTAAAAACTAGCCATTGTAAATAACAAGGTTAAATTTGAAAATAATTCAAACTTCAAGGATTAATATTGAAAGATTGATAACGAACTGGAGTTTAACGAACTGTGAACAATAATTGTAGCGAATTGAGTATAACGAATCAAATATACGAATTGATTATTATCTGAACAACGAAAAAGGAACAGTATCACGACGAATTATTTTATAACCAGTTAGTAACGAATTAGGGACACGTCACTAACGAATCACTCGATGAATCAATTGACGAATTAAGTTGACGAATCAAAGTGACGAATTAAAATGACGAATCAAAGAGACGAATCAGATTGACGAATCAAGATGATAAATCAAAATGATGAATCAATATGACAAATCATATTGAAGAATCAAGATGACGAATCGGTGATTAATGTTAAAGAATTAAGAGACACGAATTAACTAGAGCTGAAAATATAACGAATCAAGTTGTTAGACGGTTATAACAACTTTTGACACGTGGCACTAATTGTTAACGAATCTGTTCAAAAGATTATAACGAATGAGGACACGTATGTAACATCCCGTTTTCTCATTTCGGTTAATAAAATAAAATATGAGTTATTAGGAGTCGGGCTTGTGTTGGGTTAAATAGATATGGGTTATGGACTTGGATTAAAAATGAAGGAAGAAAAGACCATCAGCTTAAGCCCATGACCCATAGTATATAAACCATACTTATGCATTAATCCATTCATTTCTACTAATTCCATACACCATCAAAAACACACACTTAAGCTCTCTCTCTCTTATTCTTTCTTTCTTTAACCGAAACCAAGAAGAAGAACCGATCCCGACCCGAGGTAATGATAGTATGATATTGTATGGATCCGAAACCGCTACATCTAGTCGCGAAACGACGAGCCGACACCCTAAACCGTTAAACTCTCAAGATCTGGATGGAGTCAGGTATAAACCGATCAAAAGATGAGGGAAGAGTTCAACCTAGCTCAAATCTGGATCGAACGGGACGTAAAACGGTGAAAAATGAGTGAAAAATCGCTTTTCCGGCGAGATCGCGATTTTCTGGTGACGTCGGCGCCGGAAAAAGGCGTACGAGGTTAAGCATGTCAGAGAATGTTTTTGCCATTCTCTGACCTAAACTTAATTCATTACAGGAACATAACGAATTAACCCCCAATTCGTTATGCCATTTCGTTAAGGAAAAGATGACGAATAAACCCCAATTCGTTATGCCCATTCGTTAAGAGAAGATAGCGAAGTAGAAGCAGTTCGTTAAGTAATTCCTTAAACGAGATATAAAGAATGAACCCTCATTCGTTAGAAGGTTCATTCATTGCAGAGGGGTCATTCGTTATACAGGCCAATTCGTTATAAGGGTCAGTTCGCTATGAATGCCAGTTCGTTATAAAAGACCCGTTCGTTATAGAATCCCCATTCGTTAAAGAACTAAATAACGAATTAGAAATTGAAAACTGAATAACGAATTAGACTATGAATGAATGACAGAAACGTCCCTGAACTTGTGATAAAATGGATTAATTACAAAGAATCCACCGAACTTTATGAATTAGCAAATAAAATAATAAATTATAGTTCTAACGAAAAATGTGTTAAGACAGTTAAAGGAAATAAAATTTTTCCAAGCTTACCAGGAAGCTAGACCCCATTGCTAGGGGCGCTGCCCCTGGACCCCCGTTCGTCGAGGGTTATAATTATACTTGAAACGCCACATGGGTAGTGATAGTTAATTGATACATGTAATTGTTATACTGTTAGTCGCGCTCAACTAAAGAAAGGAATAACCGTAAACGGTGAACATAACCGCATTCAGGTGAGTTTCTAGCCCCACTTCCATGTTATGTTTTTGGGGCTGTGTGCATACTCAATGTGATACGTTAATACGCTTACCTTAATTGGTAAGCATATGCTATAATGGTTGATGTGATAGTATGCATGAATGTTATGAATGAATGCTTGTGGGTGCGTGAACGATCTTCGGATATTGCACGCATCGACTGGAAAAGTGATATGTAGTATGCCTAGTATGTAATATGTATGTATGAAAGCACGTAATAAAATGAGAATGTACGAAAGGATGATTATATAAAGAAAGGTATGTATGGTTATATGACAAGCGAAAGGTATGGTTAGAAAGGGAACCGACCCTAATAATGCCGGCGAATATAGGGAACCAACCCTAATAATATCGGTGAATGTAGGGACCGACCCTAATAATATCGGCGAATGTAGGAAACCGAACCTAATAATATCGGCGAACTTAGGGGACCGACCCTAATAATATCAACGAATGTTATAGGGCGGAATGCTCTTTAAAACGTATGTTATGAATAAAAGTATGTATGTAAGTATGAATGAAAGAATGAAAGTACGTGTGTATGTAAGTATGTAAGTAAATATGAAGGTATGTACCTTCAGGTGCATACGTAAGTATGTGAATGTATTGTATGTTATCTGATTAACTAGAACTCACTCAGTGTAGCTGACTTTTAGTATGCACGTAGGTCAGTCGACTGAGACAGTTGGCTAGAAGGAGACACATGGAAGGATCCGAAGAGGCTGACATCTGAAGAAATGTCATGATGTTTTGATATTATCTTTTATGTTATGTTTTAAAGACATGTTACGAACGTTTGTAATGAATGGTTGACTATTATTATTATTCCACGAAAGTTTTAATTAACTCTGATAATTAGAACTGTGTTTATGAGTAAATCCAACGTCCAACGTTAGGCACCGGTACGGGGCCTTACAAGTTGATATCAGAGCGAAGTTTGAGAGATTTAAGCATCCTACATGCTTAGACTCGGACAGAGAATGGGATTTAAGTAAGAAAAGAAAGAAGATGTCAGTTCAAGAATGCCATGTGTCACACAAGCTTAGTAAAGGTAAAGTGTATGGTTAAATAATGAATGTTAATGTTAGCTTAACTGCTAAAGAAAGGATATGTGTATGTTAGGGATAGGAGTTCTTACTGTTTGATTGATTAACTGTTTAAGAGTAGACTTAGCACAAATATACTCATAAGGGGAAGTGTATAGGACACAGAAAGTAACGTGATCAGCTAATCACAGTTGGCCATTGTTATTACCTGTTAGCCTTACTATCCTTGTACTAAATAGTTCCTTGAGTGATTATGTTTGTTTTTTCCCTTTTAGTATACGATGTCTGGAGCTAGAGAAGTTGTGTTAGTAGGAGGTCGCACTGGATGTCATGGAAGGCCTCGTCTTGTCCGACAACCTTCGGTAGAAACAACTTCCCACATGGGAGACGAAGGAAGCACAGCTGGACAAAACCCGAGCAACAACAAAGGGTATCAACTTGACCCTGCAGTTCAAGCAACCATTGTTCAAGC
Organism: Bidens hawaiensis; assembly: GCF_021521415.1. Classification (NCBI taxonomy): domain Eukaryota; kingdom Viridiplantae; phylum Streptophyta; class Magnoliopsida; order Asterales; family Asteraceae; genus Bidens; species Bidens hawaiensis. Next base: position 187,938 of record NW_027495673.1, read on the forward strand.
TGTAGCAGCTGCTGTGAAGAACTTGAGTCCTGAAGGGTCTGCTAGAAGCCATGGCAAAGCTGAGAAGTCTGGGGAGAAGAGTAAGAAGGATGATGAGGGAGAGAATGAGGACTCAAGTGTGGTTAAGTCAGTGAAGATTGATGATATGAAAAGAGGCCGAGGTTGGTGCAACTATAAGTCATTCAAAGGTTGTGATCCGCCGAAGCTAACCGGTTTGGGAGACGCAATCGCTACTCTTCAATGGATAACCACTATGGACAAGGTTATCCGCATTAGCGAGTGCCGCCCGACCAATCCGTGGGATATGCTACCCAATCCTTTGGTGATGAGGCAATGTACTGGTGGAAGTCGGTCGAGCAGAGAAAGAGTCCGGACGAGATAAAGGCGATGAGGTGGGATGATCTGAAGTAGTTGGTAATGAAGAGGTTTTGTGCTGATGCAGAGGTTGAAAGGGTTGAAATGAAGTATTTGAGTCTGAAGGTGGGTAAGATGACACACCGCGGATCAAGTGTTACATTAGGGGACTACCGCAAAATGTTTGTGTCTTGGTCAAGGCTAGTAAACCTGGTACCTTTGATTCTGCCGTAGGGCTCGCAGACATGGCGTACGAGGACTTGGCGGTGGATGAGGTGGTGGTAGAAGAGAAGAAAGAGAAGAAATGGGTTGTTCATGCTAAACGCCCCGATACTTAGTTGTGGAACCCTAGAGATAAGAAGCAGAAGGTATGGGAGAAGAGGTCATGTAGGACTTGCGGGAAGATGCACGTTGGGGAGTGCAAGTGGGGCACTGGTTCTGATGTGTGCCATAAGTGTGGAAAGTCCCATGGTGGGGAATGTAGATTAGTGTCGAATTCTTGTTACAAATGTGGTAAGATGGGGCACTTTTCTCAGAATTACCATGCAAAGCCCACGTGTTTTAAGTGCGGACAGACAGGTCACTTGGTAAGGACTTGTACGAGTGGTGAAGCTGGAGGAAGTGAGACGAAATATGCCGAACAAGTGAGGCCAAGGACTATGGCCTATATGCTGACTCAAGAATAGGCCAGACAGATTCCTGATGTCGTGACAGGTACGTTTCTAGTTAACGGGGTTTCTACTTCAGTACTGTTTGATTCGGGTGCGAATAGAAGATTTTTATCCACGGCATTTAGTAAGTTCGCAAAAATAAAATGTTGTCGTGTGCCTGAAACCTTCAAAGTAGAAACCGCGAGTGAGACTTCGGTTAAAATATTGAGAATGGTTAAGGATTGTAAGATAGAATTAGAGGGACATAAGTTCCCTGTTACCCTGTATGTTATGACCTTAGGAGGGTTCGATGTAGTTTTGGGGATGGATTGGTTGTCTGAGTATGAAGCTCAGATAGTGTGTAAGAGTCGGATAATAAGATTAAAATCCTTGGATTGTAGCGCGGTGACGGTTTATGGTGATAAATAAAGTTCAGGGCTTAATGTTTTTTCGATGATAATGGCCGAAGGATTGTTAAGGAGACGGTGCAGTGCTTACCTGGCATATGTTATCAATGCTACGGCCGAGATGAAAGAATGAAAGATGTTCCTACCGTGTGAGACTACCCAGAAGTATTCCCTGAGGATCTTCCAGGGTTGCCAGAGATAGAATTCCAGATCGACCTAATACCAGGAGCCCAACCCGTCGCGAAATCACTTTACCGTCTGGCGCCATTCGAGATGAAAGAATTAATGTCCCAACTACAAGAACTCCTCGATAAAGGTTTCATAATACCAAGTGTTTCCCCATGGGGTACACCGGTGTTGTTCGTGAAAAAGAAGGATGGAAGTATGAGAATGTGCATAGATTATCGCGAGTTGAACAATCTTACGGTGAAGAATAGATATCCTTTGCCAAGGATTGATTATCTGTTTGACCAAAAGCAAGGTTCGAGTTGGTTCTCACGAAAAGATCTTAGATTAGGCTATCATTAATTGAAAGTGAAAGAGGCAGACATCCCTAAGACAGCGTTTCGGACGTGGTATGGGCACTATGAGTTCCTCGTGATGTCATTCGGTCTAACAAATGCTCATGCAGCATTTGTGGATATGATGAATAGGGTGTGTCGGCCGATGTTGGATAAGTCAGTTATCGTCTTCATTGATGATATATTCATTTACTCAAAGAACGAGTCTGATCATGCCGAGCATCTGAGAGAGGTATTGGAGACTCTGAAGAAAGAAAAGTTGTAGGCTAAGTTTTCGAAATGCGTGTTTTGGTTGCGAGAAGTGCAATTTCTAGGTCATGTGATTAATCCTGAAGGGATTACCGTGGACCCAACTAAGATTGAGGCGATAACAAATTGGATGACTTCACAGAATCCTACTGATATACGAAGCTTCTTAGGGTTAGAGGCTACTATAGGAGATTCATCGAAGGTTTCTCCAAGATAGCCGCACCGTTGACCAGTATGACCCGAAAGTCCGTAGTATTCAGTTGGGGAAAGTTTCAAAAAGAAGCTTTTGAGGAATTAAAGAAAAGACTCACGCAAGCTCTAATCCTTGCTTTACCCGATGGTGACGAGGATCTGGTTGTTTGTACCGATGCTTCACATTGTTGGTTAGGTTACGTGTTGATGCAATGAGGAAAAATGACAGCTTACGCATCCAGATAATTGAAAGTCCATGAGAGTACTTATCCGACACATGATTTAGAGCTAGCAGCAGTTGTGCAAGATCTCAAGATATGGAGGCATTATCTGTATGGTACTAAGTGTACCATTTACACGGATCATAAGAGTTTGAAGTACTTCTTCGAGCAGAAAGAGCTGAACATGAGACAAAGAAGATGGTTAGATTTGATTAAGGACTACGACTGCGACAATAAATACTATCCTGGTAATGATAATGTGGTCGCCGACATGCTAAGTCGTAAGAATGAAGAAGTTATTGCAACAGTGAAGTCATACCAGTTGATTATGAACTCAAGTCTAATTGAAGTAATCATCAAGGTATAGTCAGAAGTGCTGGTAAGTGAAGGGCGAATAAAGAAAGAAAGGATTTTCGGTCAGTAAGATGAGTTGATAGAAAACATGCATGCTGTGAAGACTAGGTTTGACCGTATGTGGATCCCACGTCATGGAGTTCTTAGAGGTCGAATCTTAGACGAAGCTCATAATTCTAGATATTCAATTCATCCAGGAACCACGAAGATGTACCAAGATTTGAAAAGGGACTATTGGTGGCCGAGTATGAAGAATGATATGGTAGGTTATGTTAGTAAGTGCTTAGCTTGTTTACAAGTCAAAGCCGAACATCAGAAGCCTTATGGAAAGATACAACCTCTGGAGATACCTGAATGGAAATGATTTCAATCTCCGGATACAGGTCCGGAAACGAGCGACTGCAGTTTGGTTTTTGGTCAACTTCGCTGGCAAAAACCAAATTAACTTCCACCGTATGTGGAATCTTGGGCCGCATCTCTGTGTGCTACCATTGTAAAATCCCAAAGATTATAATTCGGGTGAATAATTATAAGTATGTTATGTATGTAAAATCCCGAAGTATATAATTCAGGTGTTTTGTTATATGTATTTTGTGTTCGTGTTATATATATAAAAAAATGTTTGTGTTCAGGTTCGGTTCGGGCGAAAAGTTTACTAAAAAAACAGCTCGTTTCGTTGTTTTCGGGCAAAAAGTTTACTAAAAAACGACCCGTTTAGTTGTTTTTGAACGAAAATTTTAATAAAAAACGGTCTGTTTCGTTGTTTTCAGACGAAAAGTTTACTAAAAACGGCCCGTTTCGATGTTATCGGACGAAAAGTTTACTAAAAAACGGCCCATTTTGTTGTTTTCGGGCGAAAACTTTACTAAAAAACGGCCCGTTTCGTTGTTTTTCGGACGAAAAGTTTACAAAAAACGGGCCGTTTCGTTGTCTTCGGACGAAAAAACGGCTCCCTACTTCCTTCGTACACCTTCCTCCTCCCTACTTCCTCCCCTCCTTCCTTCTTTTCCTTACCCCTCTCAACTTCATCGAAGAACCACCTTCACCATAGCCACCCGAAAACCAACCACCGTAGCCACCTCCACCGTCACACCAGCTTCCCGGCTCCCACCGTCAGGCTCTCACCGTCTCCCCGTCACACCCGGCTCCGTCTCCCCGTCGTACTCCGGCTTCAACGCCTTCAAGATGGTTCTAATAATCACCGTAAACTTTAATCGGGCTCCATTAGGAGTCCCGATTGATTTCAATCTCCGGATACAGGTCCGGAATCGAGCGATTACGGTTTGGTTTTTTGTCAACTTCGTTGGCCAAAACCAAATTTACTTCCACCGTTTGTGGAATCTTGGGCCACGTCTCTGTATGCTACCGTTGTAAAATCCTGAAGTTTATAATCCGGGTGAATAATTATAAGTATGTTATGTATGTAAAATCCCGAAGTTTATAATTCGGGTGTTTTGTTATATGTATTTTGTGTTTGTGTTATATATATAAAACAATTGTTTGTGTTAATTGTGTTCAGGTTCGGTTCGGGCGAAAAGTTAACTAAAAAACGGCCCGTTTTGTTGTTTTCGGGCGAAAAGTTTACTAAAAAACGGCCCGTTTCGTTGTTTTCGAACGAAAAGTTTACTAAAAACGGCCCGTTTCGTTGTTTTCGGACGAAAAGTTTACTCAAAACGGACTGTTTCGATGTTATCGGGTGAAAAGTTTACTAAAAAACGGCCCGTTTCGTTGTTTTCGGGCGAAAAATTTACTAAAAAACGGGCCGTTTCGTTGTTTTCGGATGAAAAAACGGCTCCCTACTTCCTCCCCTCCTTCCTTCTTTTCCTTACCCCTCTCAACTTCCTCTACACTTAATATATATATATATATATATGTATATATAAATATATGTATATGTATGTAGGATAAGGATCCTAAGAGAACCCTTTGCAAGTTGAGAACATTGATAACCATTTTGGACCACTAAAAACACATTTGAAAAAAATATTTAAAAAAATCATAAAACAAAAAATAACAAAAATTTTAAAAAAGTAAAAAAACCAAAATTCTTATGTTTCATTCCGGTTTCATTAAAAAAAACGTCGTATTATACACATATGTATAATTTTATTTAATCTTTAGTTACGTAATATACACATATGTACAGTGTCATTTATCTTAAATTATACACATGTGTATAAAAAAACATGTAAATGTACATATATGTATATATTATACATATGTGTATACAATTTGGCTAAACCGATTTTTTTTATGAAACCGGGATGTTAAAATAAGAATTTTGTTTTTTTACTTTTTTCATTTTTGTGTTTTTTTTATTTTATGATTTTTTTTATTTTTGAGTTTTTTGTGGTCCAAAATGGTTCTCATGGTTCTCAATTTTAAAAAAAATTATCTCATGATCCTGATCCTGTGTATATATATATATATGTATATATATACATATACATACCTCCATCTTCATCTTCATCCAAGACCCACCTCCACCGTAGCCACCCGAAAACCATCCATCGTTGATACCTCCACCGTCGCACCGGCTCCGTCTTCCCCGTCGCATCGGCTTCCCGGCTCCCACCGTCTCCCCGTTGCACCCGGCTCCGTCTCCCCGTCATACCTCGGCTTCCCCGCCTTCAAGATGATTCAAATAATCACCGTCAATTTCAATCGGGCTCTATTAGGAGTCCCGATTGATTTGAATCTCCGGATACAGGTCAGGAATCGAGCGATTGTGGTTTGGTTTTTGGTCAACTTCGAAGGCCAAAACCAAATTAACTTCCACCATATGTAGAATCTTGGGCCGCGTCTCTGTATGCTACCGTTGTAAAATCCCAAAGTTTATAATCTGGGTGAATAATTGTAAGTATGTTATGTATGTAAAATCCCGAAGTTTATAATTCGGGTGTTTTGTTATATGTATTTTGTGTTCGTGTTATATATATAAAACAAATGTTTGTGTTCATTGTGTTCAGGTTTGGTTCGGGAGAAAAGTTTAATAAAAAACGGCCAGTTTCGTTGTTTTCGGGCGAAAAGTTAATAAAAAACGGTCCTTTTCGTTGTTTTCGGACAAAAAGTTTAATAAAAAACGGCACGTTTAGTTGTTTTCGGATGAAAAGTTTACTAAAAAACGACTCATTTCGATGTTTTCGGACAAAAAGTTTACTTAAAAACGGCTCCCTACTTCCTTCGTACGCCTTCCTCCTCCCTACTTCCTCCCCTCCTTGCTTCTTTTCCTTACCCTTCTCAACCTCCTCTTCATTCAATATATATATATATATACACAAACATACCTCCATATTCATCTTCATCCAAGACCCACCTCCACCGTAGCCACCCGAAAACCATCTACCGTAGCCACCTCCACCGTCGCACCGGCTCCGTCTTTCCCATCGCACCGGCTTCCCGGCTCCCACCGTCTCCTCGTCGCACCCGGCTATGTCTCCCCTTCGTACCCCGGCTTCAAGATGGTTCTAATAATCACCGTCAACTTCAGTCGGGCTCTATTAAGAGTGCCGATTGATTCAATCTCCGGATACAGGTCCGGAATCAAGTGATTGCGGTTTGGTTTTTGGTCAACTTCTCTGGCCAAAACCAAATTAACTTTCACCCTTTGTGAAATCTTGGGCCACTTCTCTATATACTACCGTTGTAAAATCCCGAAGTTTATAATTCGGGTGAGAAGTTCATAATTCGGGTGTTTTGTTATATGTATTTTGTGTTCGTGTTATATATAAAACAAATGTTTGTGTTCATTGTGTTTAGGTTCGGTTCGGGCGAAAAGTTTACTAAAAACGGCTCATTTTGATGTTTTCGGACGAAAAGTTTACTAAAAAACAGCCCGTTTCGTTGTTTTCGGACGAAAAGTTTACTAAAAACGGCCCGTTTCGTTGTGTTTGGATGAAAAACGGCTCCCTACTTCCATCGTACGCCTTCCACCTCCCTACTTCCTCCCCTCCTTCATTCTTTTCCATACCCCTCTCAACTTCCTCTACACTCAATATATATATATATATATATATATATATATATATATATGTACACATACCTCCATCTTCATCTTCATTCAAGACCCACCACCACCGTAGCCACCCGAAAACCATCCACTGTAGCCACCTCCACCGTCTCACCGGCTCCGTCCTCCCCGTCGCAGCGGCTTCCTGGCTCCCACCATCCGGCTCCCACCGTCTCCCCGTCGCACCCGGATCCGTCTCCCCGTCGTACCCCGGCTTTCCGCCTTCAAGATGGTTCTAATAATCAACTTCAACTTTAATCGGGCTCTATGAGGAGTCCCGATTGATTTCAATCTCCGGATACAGGTTCGAAATCGAGCAATTGCGGTTTGGTTTTTGGTCAACTTCGCTGGCCAAATCCAAATTAACTTCCACCGTATGTGGAATCTTGGGCCGAGTCTCTGTATGCTGCCGTTGTAAAATCCAGAAGTTTATAATTCGGATGTCTTGTTATATATATTTTGTGTTCGTGTTATATATATCAAACAAATGTTTGTGTTCAGTGTGTCCAGGTTCGGTTCGGGCGAAAAGTTTACTAATAAACGGCCCGTTTCGTTGTTTTCGGGAGAAAAGTTTACTAAAAACGGCCCGTTTCGTTGTTTTCGGACGAAAAGTTTACTAAAAATCGGTCCGTTTCGTTTTTTCGGACGAAAAGTTTACTAAAAAACGGCCCGTTTCGATGTTATCGGGCGAACAGTTTACTTAAAAACGGTCCGTTTCGTTGTTTTCGGGCGAAAAGTTTACTAAAAAACGGGCCATTTCGTTCTTTTCGGACGAAAAGTTTACTAAAAAGGCCCGTTTCGTTGTTTTCGGACAAAAAGTTTACTAAAAAACGGCCTGTTTCGATGTTATCGGGCGAAAAGTTTATTAAAAAACGGACCGTTTCGTTGTTTTCGGACGAAAAAAACGGCTCCCTACTTCCTTCGTACACCTTCTTCCTCCCTACTTCCTCCCCTCATTCCTTCTTTTCCTTACCCCTCTCAATTTCCTCTACACTCAATATATATACATACATACATACATACATACATACATACATACATACATACATACATACATACATACATACATACATACATACATATGTCCATCTTCATCTTCATCGAAGACCCACCTCCACCATAGCCACCCGAAAACCATCCACCGTAACCACCTCCACCGTCGCACCGGCTCCTTCTTCCCCGTCGCATCGTCTTCCTGGCTCCCACCGTCTCTGTCACACCCTCAAAATCCACTGACGGAGTTTTACCGTCAGAGGGTGTGAACTAAAAGGATCGGAATCATTAGTTATAATCAAACACCATATTTAAAGTTTTCAAAACCAACAAGACATCAAGTCTTAAATGAAATGCGGAAGCGTAAAGTGTAAAGCAAAAAGTTGCGCCACACAGGACGACTTAAAAACCCAAGTTATCAAGATAAAAATTAAAAGAAGTTTTTAAAGCAATGATGTTCAGCGAATGCATGTCCTATACCGCGCGCCCGGCTCGGCTACTTGAGATTAACATACTAAAAGTGTCAACACAGGGTTGGTGAGTTCACAAGTTTATACAAATAAAGCGTTTGCGTTTTAGCGTTACCAGATAATGTTAAGTCAATTATATATCAATAGGTAGCTAACCTATCAAGCTTGTATTACTAAGTGTTCGACACCGAAGCTGACTGTTTAACGATTGCCTTGCCACCATGTCAACCACGACCATGGTAAATGTGTTAGCCAAAATTACACCCACTCGACCTACAATCGAGTTTAGAGTTGGGTGGGGTTTGTCAAAAACAGTAGTACTACTCAAAGGTGACTCACTATTATCCAAATATTAACCGGTTCGATGTTTAGAAGGACTTTAGTTGGTTTGTTGCTACTTAGCCTTACAAGTTATATATAAAAGTAAAAAAATCTAAATCGTTGAAGTATGTTATCTCCCCCTAATAAAAGCGTTTAAAAAGAGTAAAAGGGGCCGTGAAACTCACTGTTTGCGAAGATAACAAAAAGATCCAAGGAAAGGTGTGCGTCACAGAAAATCCTCACTAGTGCTCTATCTAGCGCCTTGAATTCTTCAACCAAACTTGAAAAAGAGAATGTATGTGTGTGTGTTGTGGGTTACGGCTGCCAAGAGAGGGAGGGGGGACAAGTTCGATCGCAACCAGAGGGGATTAGGGTTGGGTAATAACCTGATTATAATATTAGCTATGTTACATTTAACCCCTCTAACCTTCTAGTTAATCAATTTCTAACACAAGTTAGTTTATTTTCCACATGAATTAACATTATGCAAGTAAACACCAAGTAGCACATAAACGTAACACATAATTATCAACTTCTTTATGATACTTATTGTTTGTTCACCAACGGTTTGAGTCGAATCGTGTGTGATTCGGTGAAATCCGAAAGACTACTTGTGTAGTGATTGTCATGCGCCATTTAAACCCTAATTTAAATGTAATGAGATATGCGTTATAGTTCGTGTGATCTTAAGTTTGAATTAATGGAGTTCGGATTAACGGAGTTAACTTGAATTTGACGAGTGTCACATCATTCCCATGTTGAAAGAATTTCCGTCCCGAAAATTGGTGTCAAGTCGCGATGGGTGTTTGAAAAAGGCAAAAAAAAAAAAAATTCAGTTGCCACATCATCCCCATGTAGAAAGAAATTTCAACCCGAAATTTAATTCATTCCTCTGGTGTATTCTGACGGTTTGTCGGCTTTCACGGTTTTCGGTGCTTGGTCAACCCTTTGAATGGTGAGGATACTTAATCATCATCTGATCCTCGCGTTCCCACGTGAACTCTGGTCCACGTCTCGAGTTCCAACGAACTTTAACGATGGGAATCTTGCTGTGTTTGAGTGTTTTGGTTTCCCAATTCAAAACTTCGACTGGTTCTTTGATGAAGTGTAACTGTTCATCAACTTGCAACTCGCCCAAAGGAACTTCTTGTGTTTCATCAGAAAGGCACTTCTTCAAGTTGGATACGTGGAAAACGCTGTGTACGCCACTGAGTTCCGTTGGTAAGTCCAATCGGTACGCTACCGGACCAATACGCTCAGTTATCTGGTATGGGCCAACGTATCGTGGGTTGAGTTTATTACGCTTTCCAAATCGAACTACACCTTTCCAAGGTGAGACTTTCAGTAAAACCTTGTCATCCACTTGGAATTCCAGAGGTTTTCGGCACTTGTCGGCGTAACTCTTTTGGTGATCTCGTGCTGCTGCCATGCGATTCCGGATTTGGACAATCTTATCTGAGGTTTCGAGCACTAGTTCGGGACCAGCGATGGGTGTCTGAAAAAGGCAAAAAAAAAAAAATTCAGTTGCCACATCATCCCCATGTAGAAAGAAATTTCAACCTGAAATTTAATTCATTCCTCTGGTGTATTCTGACGGTTTGTCGGCTTTCACGGTTTTCGGTGCTTGGTCAACCCTTTGAATGGTGAGGATACTTAATCATCATCTGATCCTCGCGTTCCCACGTGAACTCTGGTCCACGTCTCGAGTTCCAACGAACTTTAACGATGGGAATCTTGCTGTGTTTGAGTGTTTTGGTTTCCCAATTCAAAACTTCGACTGGTTCTTTGATGAAGTGTAACTGTTCATCAACTTGCAACTCGCCCAAAGGAACTTCTTGTGTTTCATCAGAAAGGCACTTCTTCAAGTTGGATACGTGGAAACGCTGTGTACGCCACTGAGTTCCGTTGGTAAGTCCAATCGGTACGCTACCGGACCAATACGCTCAGTTATCTGGTATGGGCCAACGTATCGTGGGTTGAGTTTGTTACGCTTTCCAAATCGAACTACACCTTTCCAAGGTGAGACTTTCAGTAAAACCTTGTCATCCACTTGGAATTCCAGAGGTTTTCGGCACTTGTCGGCGTAACTCTTTTGGTGATCTCGTGCTGCTGCCATGCGATTCCGGATTTGGACAATCTTATCTGAGGTTTCGAGCACTAGTTCGGGACCAGTGATTTGGCTATCACCCACTTCTGCCCAGCAAAGTGGTGATCGACACTTTCGTTAGTACAACGCCTCAAACGGCGCTGTTTTAATGCTGGCATGGTAGCTGTTATTATACGAAAACTCTACCAGGGGCAAGTGGGGTCCCCAACTTTATCCGAAATCCAACACGCATGCACGCAACATTTCTTCCAAGGTCTAAATGGTGCGTTCACTCTGCCCATCCGTTTGAGCATGGTATATTGTGCTTATATCACGGCGGGTGCCTAGTGCGCTCTATAGTGACTTCCAAAAGTGCAAAGTGAAACAAGAATCTCGATCAGATATGATTGAGACAGGCACTCCGTGTCTAGACACTACTTCTTTCATGTAGATGCAAGTCAGTCTTTCCATTTTGTCCGATTCCTTGATCGCTAAGAAATGCGCAGACTTCGTCAACCAGTCAACGATCACCCCCGATGGCATCGCATCCCATCGGTGTTTTGGGTAATCCCGTGATGAAATCCATGGAAATGTGTTCCCATTTCCACGTTGGGAGTTCCGGTTGTTGCAACAGACCAGATGGTTTCTGATATTCCACCTTGACCCTTGCACAAGTCAAACATTTGCTCACGTAGGTGGTAATATCGGCTTTCATGTTTGGCCACCAGTAAAGTGCCTTTAGGTCATGGTACATTTTATCTGAGCTAGGGTGAATGGAAAATCGGGACTTGTGTGCTTCGTCCATCACCAGATTTCTCAAGTCTCCATATCGAGGGACCCAAATCCGGTTTTCGAATTATCGAACCCCGTGCGATTTGATTACAAACTGCTTATCCATGCCCCGCATGAGTTCTGATGGGAGGTTATCGACTTTCAAAGCTTCAAGTTGAGCATCACGAATCTGATCAGGTAAGTTGGCATGAATCGTGAGTTGTAATGCTCGCACTCGTCTAGGCATATCGGTTTCTTTTCTGCTGAGAGCATCGGCCACTACATTGGCCTTACCAGGGTGGTACTTTATGGCACAGTCATAATCCATAAGTAGCTCGACCCAACGACGTCGTCGCATCATCAACTCCCTTTGATCGTAGTTATGTTGGAGACTATTATGGTCAGTGTAAATGGTGAATCTGGTACTGTACAAGTAATGTCTCCATATCTTAAGAGCAAACACCACAGCTCAAGTTCCAAGTCATGGGTCGTATAGTTCTTCTCGTGGATCCGTAGCTATCGAGAGGCATAGGCTATAACATTCTCGAGTTTCATTAACACGCAACCGAGACCATGTATCGATGCGTCACAATGCACCTCAAAATTTTCCGTTCCCTCGGGAGGGATAGGATAGGTGCGCTACAGATTTTGGTTTTCAACAGTTGGAAGGAAGACTCCTGTGCGTCACCCAAATTGTACTTAGTACCCTTGTGTGTCAGTGCGGTGAGGGTTGAGAAATATTTGAAAATCCCTCAATGAAACGTCGGTAGTAGCCAGCCAATCCTAGGAATTGTCGTACCTCAGTCGGAGTCTTAGGTGCTTTCCAATTTTTGATGGCCTCTACGTTGCCTGGACCGACATGGAAACCACCCTCATTGATCACATGTCCTAAAAAAGTGAACCTCGTGAAGCCAAAATTCGCATTTCGAAAGCTTTGCATACAATTGTTCCTTCTTTAGCAATTCCAGGATTAACCTCAGGTGTTCTTCATGGTTGGTCTTGTACTTGGAGTAGACGAGGATATCATCTATGAAAACGATAACAAACTTGTCGAGGTACGCCCTGCATACTAGGTTCATGAGGTCCATGAATATGGCTGGTGCGTTTGTTAAGCCGAATGGCATAACTAAAAACTTATAGTGACCGTACCGAGTTCTGAATGCCGTCTTTTAAATGTCTTCTTTTGCGCACTCTTAATTGATGGTAGTCAGATCTCAGATCGATCTTCGAGTAATAACTCGATCTTTGAAGCTGGTCGAAAAGATCATCAATTCGAGGTAAGGGATAACGGTTCTTGACCGTCACCTTGTTCAGTTCCCGATAGTCGATGCACATGCGGAAAGTTCCGTCCTTCTTTATGACAAATAGGATAGGGGCTCTCCTTGGTGATGAGCTAGGTCGGATAAAACCTTTATCCACCAAGTCTTGTAATTGAGTGGACAACTTCTGAAGCTCCGTCGGTGCGAGCCGATACGGGGCTCGGTCTATTGGTGCCGTTACCGGGGGCTAAGTCGATTTGGAACTCGACTTGTCGTATGGGTGGGAGTCCAGGAAAATCTTCCGAGAAAACTTCTGGAAAATCACGCAAAATCGGTATATCTTCGATCCGTTTCTCTTCCGTGGGTTTCTCAATTACCTGAGCTAAGATCGTCGGATGACCCTTTCGTAAATATTTCTGCGCCTTCATGAGGGTGATGATGCTGGTGGTCATGCCGCTCTTCTCGCCCTGTATCGAGATGATTTCGCCGGAAGGAGTAGAGATATGAACAATCTTGTCTTGGCATATATCAATAGGTAGCTAACCTATCAAGCTTGTATTACTAAGTGTTCGACACCGAAGCTGACTGTTTAACGATTGCCTTGCCACCATGTCAACCACGACCAGAGTAAATGTGTTAGCCAAAATTACACCCACTCGACCTACATTCGAGTTTAGAGTTTGGTGGGGTTTGTCAAACCTAGTAGTACTACTCAAAGGTGACTCGCTATTATCCAAATATTGATCGGTTCGATGTTTAGAAGGACTTTAGTTGGTTTGTTGCCACTTAGCCTTACAAGTGATATATAAAAGTAACAAAATCTAAATCGTTGGAGTATGTTATCTCCCCCTAATAAAAGTGTTTAAAAAGAGTAAAAGGGGCCGTGAACTCACGGTTTGCGAAGATAACAAAAGGATTCGAGGAAAAGGTGTGCGTCACATAAAATCCTCACTAGTGCTCTATCTAGCACCTTGAATCTTCAACCAAACTTGAAAAAGAGATTGTATGTGTGTGTGTTGTGGGTTCGGCTGCCAAGAGAGGGGGGGGGGGGACAAGATCGATTGCAACCAGGGGGGATTAGGGTTGGGTAATAACCTGATTATAATATTAACTATGTTACATTTAACCCCTCGAACCTTCTAGTTAATCAATTTCTAGCACAAGTTAGTTTATTTTTTCACATGAATCACATTATGCAAGTAAACAACAAGTAGCACATAAACATAACACATAATTATCAACTTGTTTATGATGCTTATCGTTTGTTCACCAACGGTTTGAGTCGAATCGTGTGTGATTCGGTGAAATTCCGAAAGACTACTTGTGTAGTGATTGTCATGCGCCATTTAAACCCTAATTTAAATGTATTGAGATATGCGTTACAGTTCGTGTGATCTTAAGTTTGAATTAACGGAGTTCGGATTAACGGAGTTAAACTGAATTTGACGAGTGTCACAGTCTCCCCGTCGCACCCGGCTCCGTCTCTGTAACATCCCGAAATTTTAAAATAATATTAATTGTATTACTTAATAATAGAGGGAAAGTTTACTCGGGTTATCGGGAAATAAAATAAATAGAGTAGGAGTTGGTATGGGTTGGGCTAGTGTTGGGTAATGGATATGGGTTATGGACTTGGGTTATGAAAGAAGTAAGGAGAGTCCATGGGTTAAGCCCATGATCCCTAAATATAAATACCATTAATCACCATTTAATCCTCATTCTCATATATTCCATACACCACCAAAACACACACAACCCGAACCAAGATCCGAAGGCGAAAACCCGAGCTTGTTGGTGCTGGAACGTCGTGACGGACCAAAACAACATCAAGGCTTAACCGGGTTCGTAGTTCGACTCGTTCAAGTCAGCCAAGCTCAGTTAAAGAAGGGAGTTACAACTATCGGAGGAAGAGGCAGAGTTCAGGTGAGTTTCTAGCCCCATTCCTTGTTATGTTTTCGGGGCTGTGTGCATACTCGATGTGTTGTTAATACATTTACCCTAAGTGATAAGTGTATGCCATATGTGATATATGTGATATGTATGAATGATTGCTTGATGGTACGTGAACGATCTTCGGATATTGCACGTACTGTCAGGTTGTAACGCTATGTATAAGGTAAGTATGATATGTATGCTTATGTGTATGAACATGATAAAGTTAATAAAAGAAGGAATGATGGTTGTATGGTTGTATGGTTACGAAAGGGTACCGAGCCCTAATAATACTCGAAGTATGATGTATGGTTGTTGGTAACGAAGAGGGAATCGAACCCTACTAATATTCGAGAACCAGGGACCAGAACCTTATAATATCTGTGATGTTAGGGACCAGACCCTTATAATATCTGTGATGTTAGGGACCAGACCCTTATAATATCTGTGATGTTAGGGACCCGACCCTTATAATATCTGTGAGGTTATAGAGCGAAAGGCTCTTTAAAACGTATGATTATGTATGTAAAGAAAGTATGAAGGTAAAAATGAAAAGTATATGCAATTATGTGTGTATGAAAGAAAGTTAAGAGGTTAAGTATGAAATGTAAGAAGGTATTGTATGATTATGTGATTAACTAGAACTCACTCAGCGTAGCTGACTTTTAGTATGCACGCAGGTGAGTAGGAGGAGGCATCTCGCTTGAGGAGACACGTGGCCTGAATAAGAGGCTGGCATCGGAGGACTCAAGATGTTTAAGTTTAATGTTTCGTTTATTTTGAAAGGCAAAATGATGATTTAAGACATGACGTGTTTTGATATGAAATGTTTAAGAAAGTTTTTATATTCCACGAAAGTTTTAATTAACTCAGATTTGTAAGAACTGTGTTTATGAGTAAATCCGACGCAAAAGTAGGCTACCGGGTTCGGGGCCTTACAGTCTCCCCGTCGTACCCCGGCTTCAAGATGGTTCTGATAATCACCGTCAACTTAAATCGGGCTCTATTAAGACCCACCTCCACCGTAGCCACCCGAAAACCATCCACCGTAGCCACCCCCACCGTCGCACCGGCTCCCACCGTCTCCCCGTCGCACCTGCTCCGTCTTCCCGTCGCACCGGCTTCCCGACTCCCACCATCTTCCCGTCACCACCCGGCTCCGTCTCCCCGTCGTACCCCCGGCTTCAAGATGGTTCTAATAATCTCCGTCAACTTCAATCGGGCTCTACTAGGAGTCCCCGATTGATTTCAATCTCCGGATAAAGGTCCGGAATCGAGCGATTGCGGTTTGGTTTTTGGTCAACTTTGCTGGCCAAAACCAAATTAACTTCCACCGTATGTGAACTCTTGTGTCGCATATCTGTATGCTACCGCTGTCAAATCCGGAATTTTATAATTCGGGTGAATAGTTATAAGTATGTTATTTATGTAAAATCCCGAAGTTTATAATTCGGGTGTTTTGTTATATATATTTTGTGTTCGTGTTGTATATATTAAAACAAATGTTTTGTGTTCATTGTGTTTAG